>NW_027308213.1:0-157744 GCF_047496885.1 Scyliorhinus torazame
CGTCGCCACCAGGAGCCGGCCCTACAGTGCCCAAGATATGGCTTTTATCAAATCAGAGGTCCAGCGCTTTCTGGGAGAGGGGTCATCAAGGCTAGCAACAGCCCTTGGAGAGCGCAAGTGGTGGTAGTCCGGTCCGGGGAGAAGAAACGGATGGTCGTGGATTATAGCCAGACCACTAACCGATTCACACAGCTTGATGCGTACCCCCTTCCTCGCATCGCGGAAATGGTAAATCGGATCGCCCAATACCGAGTCTTTTCCACGGTCGACCTCAAATCCGCCTACCAGCAGCTCCCCATCCGACCAAAGACCGCCCCTAAACTGTCTTCGAAGCAGCCGGCCAGCTCTTCCACTTCCTTAGGGTCCCCTTCGGTGTCACAAATAGGGGGCGTCATTCTCCGACCCCCCAGAGGGTCGGAGAATGGCCGTTGGCCGCCGTGAATCCCGCCCCCGCCGGTTGCCGAAGTCGCCGAAGGGAGAAAAGTCGGCGGGGCGTTAATGTCGCCGCTGCCGTCGGAGAATGTCACGGGTCTGCGCAAGGCAGCCGATTTTCGGCCTGCCGATATTCTCCCTTCCGGATGGGCCGAAGTCCCATTAAATTAAACCTCGTTTTCATCGGCGTGACCCTGTGCTCCAGGTTCACGCCGACCAGCGTGGAGGTGAGTGACGGCCTGGGGGGTTGGCTCTGGGCAGGCGATGGCGTGGCCGCAGTCTGAATGCGTGAGGAGAGGTGTGTCTCGGGTTGTGTGTGTGTGTGTGTGCGGCGGGGGGGGGGGTGGTTAGAGTAGGCTGGGCTCCGGGGAGTGCCGGGAGGGGTCCGTGCCGGGGTGGAGGTTGGGGGGGGGGGTCCGTGTCGGGGAGGGGGATGGGGGGTCCGTGCCGGGGTGGAGGTTGGGGGGGGGTCCGTGCCGGGGTGGAGGTTGGGGGGGGGGGTCCGTGCCGGGGTGGAGGTTGGGGGGGGGTCCGTGCCGGGGAGGGGGATGGGGGTCCGTGCCGGGGTGGAGGTTGGGGGGGGGGGTCCGTGCCGGGGTGGAGGTTGGTGGTGGGAGTCCGTGCCGGGGTGGAGGTTGGGGGTGGGGTCCGTGCCGGGGAGGGGCCTCTACATGGGTGGGGGATACGAAGGGACTGGCCATCCGACGCCCCCCCGACATCTGGCGCTGCCAGTCCTGGAGGCCCGTGCTGGTATCGACAGGGGTCTGCAGGTTTGCAGCCATGGAGCCCAGGGGGTTGGCAAACCCTGTCTGTGACAGTGCGACGCCGGCTCGCACATGGCCACTGGCGCCGATGCCCTCAGCGATGGCCTGCAGAGACTGGGCCATGGCCTGCTGATACTGGGCCATTGCTTGCTGAGACTGGGCCATGGCCTGCAGAGACTGGGCTATGGCGTTGAGCGCCTCTGCCATCTGGCGCTGGCACTGGCTCATGGCCTCCTGTGAGAGGGCAGCCTGCACGGAAAGCCCCAGGCCACGCAAACCGTTCCCCATGTCTGACACCGTCGCACCCATTGCCTCCACCGCGGACGCCACCCGTGCGATGTCAGCTTGGGTGGCATGCATGACCGCACCACTCCCAGCTCCTGGACGCGGGTGGACTCCTCCACCTGCAACTGCAGCCGCCGCAAGCCGGCCGTCACCCTCTTCGCTCGTCTCCGGGACGGTGGTTGCATCGGATCTATGGGTGGGTGTGGTAACTCCAGGTACCCGGGATCCATCTGGGCGGCAGATGTTCGCTTGGGCTGGGCTGCCCTCTGACCGCCCAGCCCCTCTGCTGCTCCAACCTCCACCTGCTGTGCTGGGACGGCTGTGAGTGTACGCCTCATCACTAAAGTGCCCAACCGTGGTGAGTGTTTCTGCGATGGTGGAGGGTGTTGGTGACAGCAGTGGCGTTGTGTCGTGCTCTTCATCCCACTCTGAGTCCATGGCACTTTGGGGTGGGGATTCGTATCCACCCATCCACTCTGAGTCACTGTCCGGTATTTCGTCTTCCTGGGCAGTGCTGTCCCACGTAGGGGTGTCCTGGGCAGTGCTGTCCCGGGTAGTGGTGTCCCGGGTAGTGGTGTCCTGGGTAGTGGTGTCCTGGGTAGTGGTGTCCTGGCTCGGATGTGACGGGGCCTGTGGCTGTCCCCCTCGTCGCTTGGTGGTCGCTCCCGCACGTGACGGGGGTGTCGTCTCCCTGTTGCTCCAGGTCTCTCCGTCTCCCGTGGCCTCCGAGGGGCATCCTGCGGGCGTCGCATGCTGGAGGGTGCGGGTCTCTCCGTCTCCCGTGGTGTGCGAGGGGCATCCTGCGGGCGTCGCATGCTGGAGGGTCCGGGTCTCTCTGTCTCCAGTGGCCTCCGAGGGGCATCCTGCGGGCGGTCTGCATCTGCGGGATGGTGCCTGGACGTTTGGTCCTGCGATACACAATGAAGCATGCATGGTTAGACATCAGGCAGTGATCAGGTGATATGGGGGAGGGGGATATAGGGGAGGGGGGATATGGGGACGGGCTGTCGGTGGCTCACTTGCTACTACGCCCCCGACCTCTGTATCAGCAACCTCCCGGTCCTCAGGTCCGCCAGCCAGTTCCAGGGCCCTTTCCTCGTGTTCGGTCAGTGGCCTCTCATCAGCGGGGCCTCCTCCAGTCCTCACAGGCTCCCTATTGTTGTGTGCGCGCTTATCCTGTGGGAGGGGGGGGTGGCAGGGGTAAAAGGCAACACTGTTAGGCAGGTATATGAATGCATGCCATCGGTTGCGCGTGCATTGCAGAGGTTAAGGTTAGGGCTGGATTCACTTGGGGATATGGGGGATCTGGGGAGGGGGGGATATGGGGGATATGGGGGAAGGGGGGATATGGGGGTATGGGGGAGGGGGGGATATGGGGGAGGGGGGATATGGGGGATATGGGGGACGGGGATATGGGGGAGGGGGGATATGGGGGATATGGGGAGGGGGAATATGGGGGAGGGGGAATATGGGGGAGGGGGGATATGGGGGAGGGGGGATATGGGGAGGGGGAATATGGGGAGGGGGGATATGGGGGAGGGGGGATATGGGGGAGGGGGATATGGGGAGGGGGGATATGGGGGATATGGGGGAGGGGGATAAGGGGGAGGGGGGATATGGGGGATATGGGGATGGGGGATATGGGGGAGGGGGGATATGGGGGAGGGGGGATATGGGGGATATGGGGGAGGGGGGATATGGGGGATATGGGGGATATGGGGAGGGGGATATGGGGGAGGGGGGATATGGGGGATATGGGGGAGGGGGGGATATGGGGGAGGGGGGATATGGGGGAGGGGGGATATGGGGAGGGGGATATGGGGAGGGGGGATATGGGGAGGGGGGATATGGGGAGGGGGGATATGGGGATATGGGGGAGGGGGGATATGGGGGGAGGGGAGGATATGCGGGAGGGGGGGATATGGGGGAGGGGGGATATGGGGGAGGCTCACCCTGCCTGCTCTGACGAGGTTGTTCACCTTCTTGTGGCACTGGGTGCCTGTCCGTGGTGTCAGGGCCGCAGCGGTGACGGCCTCTGCCACTTCCATCCACAGACGCCGGCTGTGGCGTGGGGCAACTCTGCGGCCGTGCCCGGGATACAGGGCGTCCCTCCTCTGCTCCACCGCGTCCAGGAGCGCCTCCACATCCCGTGACTCGAACCTCGGGGCTGAGCGGCGGCCAGCCATCCAGTCGGGTGTTGCGGTTGGGTGTTCCGGTCGGGTGGGGGGGAGCAGCGCGGCCTTATGAGCCGTCACGCCGTGCGGCGCATATGACGCTGCACGGCGTGAACCACTGCGCAAGCGCGGATCCCGTTACGTCGCTGGTAGCCCATTTCGGGTCGGAGACTTTAGACCCATTTTTCCGACGTGACGCAAGTCGGATTTGGGCCGTTTTTTGCGCCGATCGGCGGACTTTCCGCCGATAACGGAGAATTTCGCCCATGATTTTAAAAATTCAAACCAATAAGCGCACCCATCTTTCAAAGGGCGATGGACCAAATTGTGGACCAGTACGGTTTGCGGGCTATAGACCCGTACTTGGACAATGTCCAGCAGGACCATGACGCTAACCTCGAAAAGTTCCTCCAGACCGCCCAAGCCCTTAACCTGACCTATAACGAGGACAAATGCGTTTTCCACACCACCCGGCTAGCTATCCTCGGCTATGTCGTGGAAGACGGGGTCCTAGGTCCCGACCCCGACCGCCTGCGCCCCCTTAAGGAACTCCCTCTCCCCCGCAGACTCAAGGCCCTCAAACGGTGCTTGGGGATTTTCTCTTATTATGTCCAGTGGGTCCCCAAGTATGCGGACAAAGCCCGCCCACTCATAAAGACCACCATTTTTCCTCTCTCGGCTGAGGCTCAATTGGCCATCAACCGCATCAAGGCCGACATCATCAAGGCCGCTATGCACGCGGTGGACGAAACCATCCCTTTCCTGGTCGAAATATTGTTCAACATTGTTCTCCCAGAAGTGCCACACCACCATTCCACGAAGACCACCAGAGGTGGCAAATGCAGGAAATCCATGGTTCGACAGTGAACAGCGACGCGGTCTTGGAAACTCTTGAACGTTCTACCCAAACCTCAACACTCCCAACTTCACTGGAGCTCACCCAAAGCCCAAACCAGTCATAACATTGGAGAAACATGCAGCCCTGCTTCAGATTTCAATAAAAAACATCAGAAAAGGAGCAATGAAATAAACTTCTTTACTCTTTAGGGCCAATTTCAGGTAACATCAATGCATGGCAGGATATTAATGAGTCGGCCACCACATTTGAGGTGGTTTTCAAATTTTTTGACATTTGCTTCAACTGGTGATCCAACAAAATGCTGGAAGGGGTGAAATTCAATAATAGCGTCCAACTGCCGATGGAATCTGTCGATTCCTCATAAATGATCTCTACGGGATGGCAGACGGGTATGAATATGGGGGAGATTTGGGGCGGGATTCTCCAAAGTGCACCCACACCCGCGGGTTTCCCATCGGAGTGAGGTGGCCACAATTGGAAATCCCATTTTTAGGTGGCTGGAACAGAGAATCCCGCAGACGGTGAGGACGCGTGCCGAGGAACACATGGCTGGCGGACCGGAGAATCCCGCAGACGGTGAGCACGCTTGCCGAGGAACACTTGGCGGACGGACCGGAGAAGCCCGCAGACGGTGAGGACGTGTGCCGAGGAACACTTGGCGGACGGACCGGAGAATCCCGCAGACGGTGAGGACGTGTGCCGAGGAACACTTGGCGGACGGACCGGAGAATCCTGCAGACGGTGAGGACGTGTGACGAGGAACACATGGCTGGCGGACCGGAGAATCCCGCAGACAGGGAGGACGTGTGCCAAGGAACACTTGGCTGACGGACCGGCGAGTCCCGCAGACAGTGAGGACGCGTGCCGAGGAACATTTGGCTGGCAGACCGGAGAATCCCGCAGACGGTGAGGACGCGCGCCGAGGAACATTTGGCTGGCGGACTGGAGAATCCCGCAGACGGTGAGGACGCGTGCCGAGGAACACATGGCTGGCGGACCGGAGAATCCCGCAGACAGGGAGGACTCGTGCCAAAGATCACTTGGCTGACGACCGGCGAGTCCCGCAGACGGTGAGGATGCGTGCCGAGGAACACTTGGCTAGCGGACCGGAGAATCCCGCAGACGGTGAGGATGCGCGCCGAGGAACACTTGGCTGACGGACCGGAGAATCCCGCAGACGGTGCGGACGCGTGCCGAGGAACACTTGGCTGACGGACCGGAGAATCCCGCAGACGGTGCGGACGCGTGCCGAGGAACACTTGGCTGACGGACCGGAGAATCCCGCAGACGGTGCGGACGCGTGCCGAGGAACACATGGCTGACGGACCGGAGAATCCCGCTGGCGGTGAGGACGCGCGCCGAGGAACACATGGCTGACGGACCGGAGAATCCCGCTGGCGGTGAGGACGCGCGCCGAGGAACACATGGCTGGCGGACCGGAGAATCCCGATGGCGGTGAGGACGCGCGCAGAGGAACACATGGCTGGCGGACCGGAGAATCCCGCTGGCGGTGAGGACGCGCGCCGAGGAACACGTGGCTGACGGACCGGAGAATCCCGCAGACGGTGAGGACGAGCGCCAAGGAACACTTGGCCGACGGACCGGAGAATCCCGCAGATGGCAAGGACGCGCGCCGAGGAACACTTGGCTGGCGGACCGGAGAATCCCGCAGACGGCGAGGACGCGCGCCGAGGAACACATGGCTGACGGACCGGAGAATCCCGCAGACGGCGAGGACGCGTGCCGAGGAACATTTGGCTGGCGGACCGGAGAATCCTGCAGACGTTGAGGACGCGCGCCGAGGAACACTTGGTTGACGGACCGGAGAATCCCGCAGACGGTGAGGACGCGCGCCGAGGAACACTTGGCTGACGGACCGGAGAATCCCGCAGACGGTGAGGACGCGCGCCGAGGAACACTTGGCTGACGGACTGGAGAATCCCGCAGACGGTGAGGACGCGCGCCGAGGAACACATGGCTGGCGGACCGGAGAATCCCGCAGACGGCGAGGACGCCGCCGAGGAACACTTGGTTGACGGACCGGAGAATCCTGCAGACGGCGAGGACGCGCGCCGAGGAACACTTGGCTGACGGACAGGAGAATCCCGTAGACGGTGAGGACGCATGCCGAGGAACACATGGCTGCCGGACCGGAGAATCCCGCAGACGGTGAGGACGCGCGCCGAGGAACACTTGGCTGGCGGACCGGAGAATCCCGTAGATGGTGAGGACGCGCGCCAGGGAACACATGGCTGGCGGACCGGAGAATCTCGCAGACGGTGAGGACGCGTGCCGAGGAACACTTGGCTGACAGACCAGAGAATCCCGCAGACGGTGAGGACGCGTGCCGAGGAACACTTGGCTGGCGAACCGGAGAGTCCCGCAGACCGTGAAGACGCGCGCCGAGGAACACATGGCGGACGGACCGGAGAATCCCGCAGACCGTGAAGACGCGCGCCGAGGAACACATGGCTGCCGGACCGGAGAATCTCGCAGACGGTGAGGACGCGTGCCGAGGAACACTTGGCTGACGGACCAGAGAATCCCGCAGACGGTGAGGACGCGCGCCGAGGAACACTTGGCTGGCGAACCGGAGAGTCCCGCAGAGCGTGAAGACGCGCGCCGAGGAACACATGGCTGGCGGACCGGAGAATCCCGCAGACGGTGAGAACGCGTGCCGAGGAACACTTGGCTGGCGGACCGGAGAATCCCGCAGACGGTGAGGACGCGTGCCGAGGAACACTTGGCTGGCGGACCGGAGAATCCTGTAGACGGTGAGGACGCGTGCCGGGGAACACTTGGCTGGCGGACCGGAGAATCCCGCAGACGGTGAGGACACGTGCCGAGGAACATTTGGCTGGCAGACCGGAGAATCCCGCAGATGGAGAGGACGCGCGCCGGGGAACACTTCGCTGGCGGACAGGAGAATCCCGCAGACGGTGAGGACGCGCGCCGAGGAAAACATGGCTGGCGGACCGGAGAATCCCGCAGACGGTGAGGACGCGCGCCGAGGAACACTTGGCTGGCGAACCGGAGAATCCCGCAGACGGTGAGGATGCGCGCCGAGGAACACATGGCTGGCGAACAGGAGAATCCCGCAGACGGTGAGGACGCTTGCCGAGGAACACTTGGCTGGCGTACAGGAGAATCCCGCTGACGGTGAGGACGCGTGCCGAGGAACACTTGGCTGGCGGACAGGAGAATCCCGCAGACGGTGAGGACGCTTGCCGAGGAAAACATGGCTGGCGGATCGGAGAATCCCGCAGACGGTGAGGACGCGTGCCGAGGAACACTTGGCTGGCGAACCGGAGAATCCCGCAGACGGTGAGGACGCTTGCCGAGGAACACTTGGCGGACGGACCGGCGAGTCCCGCAGATGGTGAGGACGCGTGCCGAGGAACATTTGGCTGGCAGACCGGAGAATCCCGCAGACGGTGAGGACGCGTGCCGAGGAACATTTGGCTGGCGGACTGGAGAATCCCGCAGACGGTGAGGACGCGCGCCGAGGAACATTTGGCTGGCGGACTGGAGAATCCCGCAGGCGGTGAGGACGCGTGCCGAGGAACACATGGCTGGCGGACCGGAGAATCCCGCAGACAGGGAGGACGCGTGCCAAGGATCACTTGGCTGACGGACCGGCGAGTCCCGCAGACGGTGAGGACGCGTGCCGGGGAACACTTGGCTGACGGACCGGCGAGTCCCGCAGACGGTGAGGACGCGTGCCGAGGAACATTTGGCTGGCAGACCGGAGAATCCCGCAGACGGTGAGGACGCGTGCCGAGGAACATTTGGCTGGCAGACCGGAGAATCCCGCAGACGGTGAGGACGCGTGCCGGGGAACACTTGGCTGACGGACCGGCGAGTCCCGCAGACGGTGAGGACGCGCGCCGAGGAACATTTGGCTGGGGGAACGGAGAATCCCGCAGACGGTGAGGATGCGCGCCGGGGATCATTTGGCTGGCGGACTGGAGAATCCCGCAGACGGTGAGGATGCGCGCCGAGGAACACTTGCCTGACGGACCGGAGAATCCCGCAGACGGTGCGGACGCGTGCCGAGGACCACTTGGCTGACGGACCGGAGAATCCCGCAGACGGTGCGGACGCGTGCCGAGGAACATATGGCTGACGGACCGGAGAATCCCGCTGGCGGTGAGGACGCGCGCCGAGGAACACATGGCTGACGGACCGGAGAATCCCGCTGGCGGTGAGGACGCGCGCCGAGGAACACATGGCTGGCGGACCGGAGAATCCCGATGGCGGTGAGGACGCGCGCCGAGGAACACTTGGCTGACGGACCGGAGAATCCCGCAGACGGTGAGGACGAGCGCCAAGGAACACTTGGCCGACGGACCGGAGAATCCCGCAGACGGCGAGGACGCGCGCCGAGGAACACTTGGCTGGCGGACCGGAGAATCCCGCAGACGGCGAGGACGCTTGCCGAGGAACACTTGGCGGACGGACCGGCGAGTCCCGCAGACGGTGAGGACGCGTGCCGAGGAACATTTGGCTGGCAGACCGGAGAATCCCGCAGACGGTGAGGACGCGTGCCGAGGATCACTTGGCTGACGGGCCGGCGAGTCCCGCAGACGGTGAGGACGCGTGCCGAGGAACATTTGGCTGGCAGACCTGAGAATCCCGCAGACGGTGAGGACGCGTGCCGAGGAACATTTGGCTGGCGGAACGGAGAATCCCGCAGACGGTGAGGATGCGCGCCGAGGAACACTTGCCTGACGGACCGGAGAATCCCGCAGACGGTGCGGACGCGTGCCGAGGAACACTTGGCTGACGGACCGGAGAATCCCGCAGACGGTGCGGACGCGTGCCGAGGAACATATGGCTGACGTACCGGAGAATCCCGCTGGCGGTGAGGACGCGCGCCGAGGAACACATGGCTGACGGACCGGAGAATCCCGCTGGCGGTGAGGACGCGCGCCGAGGAACACATGGCTGGCGGACCGGAGAATCCCGATGGCGGTGAGGACGCGCGCAGAGGAACACATGGCTGGCGGACCGGAGATTCCGCTGGCGGTGAGGACGCGCGCCGAGGAACACATGGCTGGCGAACCGGAGAGTCCCGCAGAGCGTGAAGACGCGCGCCGAGGAACACATGGCTGGCGGACCGGAGAATCCCGCAGATGGTGAGGACGCGTGCCGAGGAACACTTGGCTGGCGGACCGGAGAATCCTGTAGACGGTGAGGACGCGTGCCGGGGAACACTTGGCTGGCGGACCGGAGAATCCCGCAGACGGTGAGGACACGTGCGGAGGAACATTTGGCTGGCAGACCGGAGAATCCCGCAGATGGAGAGGACGCGCGCCGGGGAACACTTGGCTGGCGTACAGGAGAATCCCGCTGACGGTGAGGACGCGCGCCGAGGAAAACATGGCTGGCGGACCGGAGAATCCCGCAGACGGTGAGGACGCGCGCCGAGGAACACTTGGCTGGCGAACCGGAGAACCCCGCAGACGGTGAGGATGCGCGCCGAGGAACACTTGGCTGGCGTACAGGAGAATCCCGCTGACGGTGAGGACGCGTGCCGAGGAACACTTGGCTGGCGGACAGGAGAATCCCGTAGGCGGTGAGGATGCGTGCCGAGGAAAACATGGCTGGCGGATCGGAGAATCCCGCAGACGGTGAGGACGCGTGCCGAGGAACACTTGGCTGGCGAACCGGAGAATCCCGCAGACGGTGAGGACGCTTGCCGAGGAACACTTGGCGGACGGACCGGCGAGTCCCGCAGATGGTGAGGACGCGTGCCGAGGAACATTTGGCTGGCAGACCGGAGAATCCCGCAGACGGTGAGGACGCGTGCCGAGGAACACATGGCTGGCGGACCGGAGAATCCCGCAGACAGGGAGGACGCGTGCCAAGGATCACTTGGCTGACGGACCGGCGAGTCCCGCAGACGGTGAGGACGCGTGCCGAGGAACATTAGGCTGGCAGACCGGAGAATCCCGCAGACGGTGAGGACGCGCGCCGAGGAACATTTGGCTGGCGGAACGGAGAATCCCGCAGACGGTGAGGATGCGCGCCGGGGAACATTTGGCTGGCGGACTGGAGAATCCCGCAGACGGTGAGGATGCGCGCCGAGGAACACTTGCCTGACGGACCGGAGAATCCCGCAGACGGTGCGGACGCGTGCCGAGGACCACTTGGCTGACGGACCGGAGAATCCCGCAGACGGTGCGGACGCGTGCCGAGGAACATATGGCTGACGGACCGGAGAATCCCGCTGGCGGTGAGGACGCGCGCCGAGGAACACATGGCTGACGGACCGGAGAATCCCGCTGGCGGTGAGGACGCGCGCCGAGGAACACATGGCTGGCGGACCGGAGAATCCCGATGGCGGTGAGGACGCGCGCAGAGGAACACATGGCTGGCGGACCGGAGATTCCGCTGGCGGTGAGGACGCGCGCCGAGGAACACTTGGCTGACGGACCGGAGAATCCCGCAGACGGTGAGGACGAGCGCCAAGGACCACTTGGCCGACGGACCGGAGAATCCCGCAGATGGCGAGGACGCGCGCCGAGGACCATTTGGCTGGCGGACCGGAGAATCCCGCAGACGGCGAGGACGCGTGCCGAGGACCATTTGGCTGGCGGACCGGAGAATCCTGCAGACGTTGAGGACGCGCGCCGAGGAACACTTGGTTGACGGACCGGAGAATCCCGCAGACGGTGAGGACGCGCGCCGAGGAACACATGGCTGACGGACCGGAGAATCCCGCAGACGGCGAGGACGCGCGCCGAGGAACACATGGCTGACGGACCGGAGAATCCCGCAGACGGTGAGGACGCGCGCCGAGGAACACATGGCTGACGGACCGGAGAATCCCGCAGACGGCGAGGACGCGTGCCGAGGACCATTTGGCTGGCGGACCGGAGAATCCCGCAGACGTTGAGGACGCGCGCCGAGGAACACTTGGCTGACGGACTGGAGAATCCCGCAGACGGTGAGGACGCGCGCCGAGGAACACTTGGCTGACGGACCGGAGAATCCCGCAGACGGTGAGGACGCGCGCCGAGGAACACTTGGCTGACGGACTGGAGAATCCCGCAGACGGTGAGGACGCGCGCCGAGGAACACATGGCTGGCGGACCGGAGAATCCCGCAGACGGTGAGGACGCCGCCGAGGAACACTTGGTTGACGGACCGGAGAATCCTGCAGACGGCGAGGACGCGCGCCGAGGAACACTTGGCTGACGGACAGGAGAATCCCGTAGACGGTGAGGACGCATGCCGAGGAACACATGGCTGCCGGACCGGAGAATCCCGCAGACGGTGAGGACGCGCGCCGAGGAACACTTGGCTGGCGGACCGGAGAATTCCGTAGATGGTGAGGACGCGCACCAAGGAACACATGGCTGCCGGACCAGAGAATCCCGCAGACGGTAAGGACGCGTGCCAAGGAACACATGGCTGGCGGACCGGAGAATCTCGCAGACGGTGAGGACGCGTGCCGAGGAACACTTGGCTGACGGACCAGAGAATCCCGCAGACGGTGAGGACGTGCGCCGAGGAACACTTGGCTGGCGAACCGGAGAGTCCCGCAGAGCGTGAAGACGCGCGCCGAGGAACACATGGTTGGCGGACCGGAGAATCCCGCAGACGGTGAGGACGCGTGCCGAGGAACACTTGGCTGGCGGACAGGAGAATCACGCAGATGGTGAGGACGCGTGCCGAGGAACACTTGGCTGGCGGACCGGAGAATCCTGTAGACGGTGAGGACGCATGCCGGGGAACATTTGGCTGGCGGCCCGGAGAATCCCGCAGACGGTGAGGACACGTGCCGAGGAACATTTGGCTGGCAGACCGGAGAATCCCGCAGACGGTGAGGACGCGTGCCGAGGAACACTTGGCTGGCGGACAGGAGAATCACGCAGATGGTGAGGACGCGTGCCGAGGAACACTTGGCTGGCGGACCGGAGAATCCTGTAGACGGTGAGGACGCATGCCGGGGAACATTTGGCTGGCGGCCCGGAGAATCCCGCAGACGGTGAGGACACGTGCCGAGGAACATTTGGCTGGCAGACCGGAGAATCCCGCAGATGGAGAGGACGCGCGCCGGGGAACACTTCGCTGGCGGACAGGAGAATCCCGCAGACGGTGAGGACGCGCGCCGAGGAAAACATGGCTGGCGGACCGGAGAATCCCGCAGACGGTGAGGACGCGCGCCGAGGAACACTTGGCTGGCGAACCGGAGAATCCCGCAGACGGTGAGGATGCGCGCCGAGGAACACTTGGCTGGCGTACAGGAGAATCCCGCAGACGGTGAGGACGCGTGCCGAGGAACACTTGGCTGGCGGACAGGAGAATCCCGTAGGCGGTGAGGATGCGTGCCGAGGAAAACATGGCTGGCGGATCGGAGAATCCCGCAGACGGCGAGGACGCGTGCCGAGGAACACTTGGCTGGCGAACCGGAGAATCCCGCAGACGGTGAGGACGCGTGCCGAGGAAAACATGGCTGACGGACCGGAGAATCCCGATGGCGGTGAGGACGCGTGCCGAGGAACACTTGGCTGACGGACCGGAGAATCCCGAGACGGTGAGGACGCGTGCCGAGGAAAACATGGCTGGCGGACCGGAGAATCCCGTAGGCGATGAGGACGCGTGCCGAGGAACACTTGGCTGGCGGACCGGAGAATCCCGTAGACGGTGAGGACGCGTGCCGAGGAAAACATAGCTGACGGATCGGAGAATCCCGCAGACGGTGAGGACGCGCGCCGAGGAACACTTGGCTGACGGACCGGAGAATCCCGCAGACAGTGAGGACGCGTGCCGAGGAACACTTGGCTGGCGGACCGGAGAATCCCGCAGACGGTGAGGACGCGCGCCGAGGAACACATGGCTGACGGACCGGAGAATCCCGCAGACGGTGAGGACGCGTGCCGAGGAACACTTGGCTGGCGGACCGGAGAATCCCGCAGACGGTGAGGACGCGTGCCGAGGAACACTTGGCTGACGGACCGGAGAATCCCGCAGACGGTGAGGACGCGCGCCGAGGAACACTTGGCTGGCGGACCAGAGAATCCCGCAGACGGTGAGGACGCGTGCCGAGGAACACTTGGCTGGCGGACCGGAGAATCCCGCAGACGGTGAGGACGCGCGCCGAGGAACACTTGGCTGGCGGACCAGAGAATCCCGCAGACGGTGAGGACGCGTGCCGAGGAACACTTGGCTGGCGGACCGGAGAATCCCGCAGACGGTGAGGACGCGCGCCGAGGAACAATTGGCGGACGGACCGGAGAATCCCGCAGACGGTGAGGACGCGTGCCGAGGAACACTTGGCTGGCGGACCGGAGAATCCCGCAGACGGTGAGGACGCGCGCTGAGGAACACTTGGCTGGCGGACAGGAGAATCCCGCAGACGGTGAGGACGCCTGCCGAGGAACACTTGGCTGGCGGACAGGAGAATCCCGCAGACGGTGAGGACGCGTGCCGAGGAACACATGGCTGACGGACCGGAGAATCCTGTAGACGGTGAGTACACGCGCTGAGGAACACTTGGCTGGCGAACCGGAGAGTCCCGCAGAGCGTGAAGACGCGCGCCGAGGAACACATGGTTGGCGGACCGGAGAATCCCGCAGACGGTGAGGACGCGTGCCGAGGAACACTTGGCTGGCGGACCGGAGAATCACGCAGATGGTGAGGACGCGCGCCGAGGAACACTTGGCTGACGGACCGGAGAATCCCGCAGACGGTGAGGACGCGCGCCGAGGAACACTTGGCTGACGGACTGGAGAATCCCGCAGACGGTGAGGACGCGCGCCGAGGAACACATGGCTGGCGGACCGGAGAATCCCGCAGACGGTGAGGACGCCGCCGAGGAACACTTGGTTGACGGACCGGAGAATCCTGCAGACGGCGAGGACGCGCGCCGAGGAACACTTGGCTGACGGACAGGAGAATCCCGTAGACGGTGAGGACGCATGCCGAGGAACACATGGCTGGCGGACCGGAGAATCCCGCAGACGGTGAGGACGCGCGCCGAGGAACACTTGGTTGACGGACCAGAGAATCCCGCAGACGGTGAGGACGCGCGCCGAGGAACACTTGGCTGACGGACCGGAGAATCCCGCAGACGGTGAGGACGCGCGCCGAGGAACACTTGGCTGACGGACTGGAGAATCCCGCAGACGGTGAGGACGCGCGCCGAGGAACACATGGCTGGCGGACCGGAGAATCCCGCAGACGGTGAGGACGCCGCCGAGGAACACTTGGTTGACGGACCGGAGAATCCTGCAGACGGCGAGGACGCGCGCCGAGGAACACTTGGCTGACGGACAGGAGAATCCCGTAGACCGTGAGGACGCATGCCGAGGAACACATGGCTGCCGGACCGGAGAATCCCGCAGACGGTGAGGACGCGCGCCGAGGAACACTTGGCTGGCGGACCGGAGAATCCCGTAGATGGTGAGGACGCGCACCAAGGAACACATGGCTGCCGGACCAGAGAATCCCGCAGACGGTGAGGACGCGTGCCAAGGAACACATGGCTGGCGGACCGGAGAATCTCGCAGACGGTGAGGACGCGTGCCGAGGAACACTTGGCTGACGGACCAGAGAATCCCGCAGACGGTGAGGACGTGCGCCGAGGAACACTTGGCTGGCGAACCGGAGAGTCCCGCAGAGCGTGAAGACGCGCGCCGAGGAACACATGGTTGGCGGACCGGAGAATCCCGCAGACGGTGAGGACGCGTGCCGAGGAACACTTGGCTGGCGGACCGGAGAATCACGCAGATGGTGAGGACGCGTGCCGAGGAACACTTGGCTGGCGGACCGGAGAATCCTGTAGACGGTGAGGACGCGCGCCGAGGAACATTTGGCTGGCAGACCGGAGAATCCCGCAGATGGAGAGGACGCGCGCCGGGGAACACTTCGCTGGCGGACAGGAGAATCCCGCAGACGGTGAGGACGCGCGCCGAGGAAAACATGGCTGGCAGACCGGAGAATCCCGCAGACGGTGAGGACGCGCGCCGAGGAACACTTGGCTGGCGAACCGGAGAATCCCGCAGACGGTGAGGATGCGCGCCGAGGAACACTTGGCTGGCGTACAGGAGAATCCCGCAGACGGTGAGGACGCGTGCCGAGGAACACTTGGCTGGCGGACAGGAGAATCCCGTAGGCGGTGAGGATGCGTGCCGAGGAAAACATGGCTGGCGGATCGGAGAATCCCGCAGACGGTGAGGACGCGTGCCGAGGAACACTTGGCTGGCGAACCGGAGAATCCCGCAGACGGTGAGGACGCGTGCCGAGGAAAACATGGCTGACGGACCGGAGAATCCCGCAGACGGTGAGGACGCGTGCCGAGGAACACTTGGCTGACGGACCGGAGAATCCCGAGACGGTGAGGACGCGTGCCGAGGAAAACATGGCTGGCGGACCGGAGAATCCCGTAGGCGGTGAGGACGCGTGCCGAGGAACACTTGGCTGGCGGACCGGAGAATCCCGCAGACGGTGAGGACGCGTGCCGAGGAAAACATGGCTGACGGACCGTAGAATCCTGCAGACGGTGAGGGCGCGCGCCGAGGAACACTTGGCTGGCGGACCGGAGAATCCCGCAGACGGTGAGGACGCGCGCCGAGGAACACTTGGCTACGGACCGGAGAATCCCGCAGACAGTGAGGACGCGTGCCGAGGAACAATTGGCTGGCGGACCGGAGAATCCCGCAGACGGTGAGGACGCGTGCCGAGGAACACTTGGCTGGCGGACCGGAGAATCCCGCAGACGGTGAGGACGCGTGCCGAGGAACACTTGGCTGGCGGACCGGAGAATCCCGCAGACGGTGACGACGCGTGCCGAGGAACACTTGGCTGGCGGACCAGAGAATCCCGCAGACGGTGAGGACGCGTGCCGAGGAACACTTGGCTGGCGGACCGGAGAATCCCGCAGACGGTGAGGACGCGCGCCGAGGAACAATTGGCGGACGGACCGGAGAATCCCGCAGACGGTGAGGACGCGTGCCGAGGAACACTTGGCTGACGGACCGGAGAATCCCGCAGACGGTGAGGACGCGTGCCGAGGAAAACATGGCTGGCGGAACGGAGAATCCTGCAGACGGTGAGGACGCGTGCCGAGGAACACTTGGCTGGCGGACCGGAGAATCCCGCAGACGGTGAGTACGCGAGCCGAGGAAAACATGGCTGGCGGATCGGAGAATCCCGCAGACGGTGAGGACGCGTGCCGAGGAACACTTGGCTGACGGACCGGAGAATCCCGAGACGGTGAGGACGCGTGCCGAGGAAAACATGGCTGGCGGACCGGAGAATCCCGTAGGCGGTGAGGACGCGTGCCGAGGAACACTTGGCTGGCGGACCGGAGAATCCCGCAGACGGTGAGGACGCGTGCCGAGGAAAACATGGCTGACGGACCGGAGAATCCTGCAGACGGTGAGGACGCGTGCCGAGGAACACTTGGCTGGCGGACCGGAGAATCCCGCAGACAGTGAGGACGCGCGCCGAGGAACACTTAGCTGACGGACCGGCGAGTCCCGCAGACGGTGAGGACGTGTGCTGAGGAACACTTGGCTGGCGGACAGGAGAATCCCGCAGACGGTGAGGACGCGTGCCGAGGAACACTTGGCTGACGTAACGGAGAATCCCGCAGACGGTGAGGACGCGTGCCGAGGAAAACATGGCTGGCGGACCGGAGAATCCTGCAGACGGTGAGGACGCGTGCCGAGGAACACTTGGCTGGCGGACCGGAGAATCCCGCAGACGGTGAGTACGCGCGCCGAGGAAAACTTGGCTGGCGGATCGGAGAATCCCGCAGACGGTGAGGACGCGTGCCGAGGAAAACATGGCTGACGGACCGGAGAATCCCGCAGACGGTGAGGACGCGCGCCGAGGAACACTTGGCTGACGGACCGGAGAATCCCGCAGACGGTGAGGACGCGTGCCGAGGAAAACATGGCTGACGGACCGGAGAATCCCGCAGACGGTGAGGACGCGTGCCGAGGAGCATTTGTCTGGCGGACAGGAGAATCCCGCAGACGGTGAGGACGCGCGCCGAGGAACATTTCGCTGGCGGACAGGAGAATCCCGCTGGCGGTGAGGACCCGCGCCGAGGAACACATGGCTGACGGACCGGAGAATCCCGCTGGCGGTGAGGACGCGCGCCGAGGAACACATGGCTGGCGGACCGGAGAATCCCGATGGCGGTGAGGACGCGCGCAGAGGAACACATGGCTGGCGGACCGGAGATTCCGCTGGCGGTGAGGACGCGCGCCGAGGAACACTTGGCTGACGGACCGGAGAATCCCGCAGACGGTGAGGACGCATGCCGAGGAGCATTTGTCTGACGGACCGGAGAATCCCGCAGACGGTGCGGACGCGTGCCGAGGAACACATGGCTGACGGACCGGAGAATCCCGCTGGCGGTGAGGACGCGCGCCGAGGAAAACATGGCTGGCGGACCGGAGAATCCCGATGGCGGTGAGGACGCGCGCAGAGGAACACATGGCTGGCGGACCGGAGATTCCGCTGGCGGTGAGGACGCGCGCCGAGGAACACTTGGCTGACGGACCGGAGAATCCCGCAGACGGTGAGGACGAGCGCCAAGGAACACTTGGCCGACGGACCGGAGAATCCCGCAGATGGCGAGGACGCGCGCCGAGGAACACTTGGCTGGCGGACCGGAGAATCCCGCAGACGGCGAGGACGCGCGCCGAGGAACACATGGCTGACGGACGGGAGAATCCCGCAGACGGCGAGGACGCGTGCCGAGGACCATTTGGCTGGCGGACCGGAGAATCCTGCAGACGTTGAGGACGCGCGCCGAGGAACACTTGGTTGACGGACCGGAGAATCCCGCAGACGGTGAGGACGCGCGCCGAGGAACACTTGGCTGACGGACCGGAGAATCCCGCAGACGGTGAGGACGCGCGCCGAGGAACACTTGGCTGACGGACTGGAGAATCCCGCAGACGGTGAGGACGCGCGCCGAGGAACACATGGCTGGCGGACCGGAGAATCCCGCAGACGGTGAGGACGCCGCCGAGGAACACTTGGTTGACGGACCGGAGAATCCTGCAGACGGCGAGGACGCGCGCCGAGGAACACTTGGCTGACGGACAGGAGAATCCCGTAGACGGTGAGGACGCATGCCGAGGAACACATGGCTGCCGGACCGGAGAATCCCGCAGACGGTGAGGACGCGCGCCGAGGAACACTTGGCTGGCGGGCCGGAGAATCCCGTAGATGGTGAGGACGCGCGCCAAGGAACACATGGCTGCCGGACCGGAGAATCCCGCAGACGGTGAGGACGCGTGCCAAGGAACACATGGCTGGCGGACCGGAGAATCTCGCAGACGGTGAGGACGCGTGCCGAGGAACACTTGGCTGACGGACCAGAGAATCCCGCAGACGGTGAGGACGCGTGCCGAGGAACACTTGGCTGGCGAAGCGGAGAGTCCCGCAGACCGTGAAGACGCGCGCCGAGGAACACATGGCGGACGGACCGGAGAATCCCGCAGACCGTGAAGACGCGCGCCGAGGTACACATGGCTGACGGACCGGAGAATCTCGCAGACGGTGAGGACGCGTGCCGAGGAACACTTGGCTGACGGACCAGAGAATCCCGCAGACGGTGAGGACGCGCGCCGAGGAACACTTGGCTGACGGACAGGAGAATCCCGCAGACGGTGAGGACGCCTGCTGAGGAACACTTCGCTGGCGGACAGGAGAATCCCGCAGACGGTGAGGACGCGTGCCGAGGAACACTTGGCTGGCGGAACGATGAATCCCGCAGACGGTGAGGACGCGTGCCGAGGAACACTTGGCTGGCGGACAGGAGAATCCCGCAGACGGTGAGGACGCGTGCCGAGGAACACATGGCTGACGGACCGGAGAATCCCGTAGACGGTGAGTACACGAGCTGAGGAACACTTGGCTGGCGGACCGGAGAATCCCGTAGACGGTGAGGACGCGTGCCGAGGAACACTTGGCGGACGGACCGGAGCATCCCGAGACGGTGAGGACGTGTGCCGAGGAACACTTGGCTGGCGGACCGGAGAATCCCGTAGACGGTGAGGACGCGTGCCGAGGAACACTTGGCTGGCGGACCGGAGAATCCCGTAGACGGTGTGGACGCGTGCCGAGGAACACTTGGCTGACGGATCGGAGAATCCCGCAGACGGTGAGGACGCGTGCCGAGGAAAACATGGCTGGCGGACCGGAGAATCCTGCAGACGGTGAGGACGCGTGCCGAGGAACACTTGGCTGGCGGACCGGAGAATCCCGCAGACGGTGAGGACGCGTGCCGAGGAACACTTGGCTGACGGACCGGAGAATCCCGAGACGGTGAGGACGCGTGCCGAGGAAAACATGGCTGGCGGACCGGAGAATCCCGTAGGCGGTGAGGACGCGTGCCGAGGAACACTTGGCTGGCGGACCGGAGAATCCCGCAGACGGTGAGGACGCGTGCCGAGGAAAACATGGCTGACGGACCGGAGAATCCTGCAGACGGTGAGGACGCGTGCCGAGGAACACTTGGCTGGCGGACCGGAGAATCCCGCAGACAGTGAGGACGCGCGCCGAGGAACACTTGGCTGACGGACCGGAGAATCCCGCAGACAGTGAGGATGCGCGCAGGGGAACACTTGGCTGGCGGACCGGAGAATCCCGCAGACGGTGAGGACGCGTGCCGAGGAAAACATGGCTGGCGGACCGGAGAATCCTGCAGACGGTGAGGACGCGTGCCGAGGAACAATTGGCTGGCGGACCGGAGAATCCCGCAGACGGTGAGTACGCGAGCCGAGGAAAACATGGCTGGCGGATCGGAGAATCCCGCAGACGGTGAGGACGCGTGCCGAGGAAAACATGGCTGACGGACCGAAGAATCCCGCAGACGGTGAGGACGCATGCCGAGGAGCATTTGGCTGGCGGACAGGAGAATCCCGCAGACGGTGAGGACGCGCGCCGAGGAACACTTGGCTGGTGGACCGGAGAATCCCGCAGACGGTGAGGACGCGTGCCGAGGAACACTTGGCGAACGGACCGGAGAAACTCGCAGACGGTGAGGACGCGTGCCGAGGAACACTTGGCTGACGGACCGGAGAATCCCGCAGACGGTGAGGACGCGTGCCGAGGAACACTTGGCTGGCGGACCGGAGAATCCCGCAGACGGTGAGGACGCGCGCCGAGGAACACTTGGCTGGCGGACCAGAGAATCCCGCAGACGGTGAGGACGCGTGCCGAGGAACACTTGGCTGGCGGACCGGAGAATCCCGCAGACGGTGAGGACGCGCGCCGAGGAACAATTGGCGGACGGACCGGAGAATCCCGCAGACGGTGAGGACGCGTGCTGAGGAACACTTGGCTGGCGGACCGGAGAATCCCGCAGACGGTGAGGACGCGCGCCGAGGAACACTTGGCGGACGGACCGGAGAATCCCGCAGACGGTGAGGACGCGTGCCGAGGAACACTTGGCTGGCGGACCGGAGAATCCGGTAGACGGTGAGGACGTGTGCTGAGGAACACTTGGCTGGCGGACCGGAGAATCCCGCAGACGGTGAGGACGCGTGCCGAGGAACACTTGGCTGGCGGACCGGAGAATCCGGTAGACGGTGAGGACGCGTGCCGAGGAACACTTGGCGGACGGACCGGAGAATCCCCGAGACGGTGTGGACGCGTGCCGAGGAACACTTGGCTGACTGATCGGAGAATCCCGCAGACGGTGAGGACGCGTGCCGAGGAAAACATGGCTGGCGGACCGGAGAATCCTGCAGACGGTGAGGACGCGTGCCGAGGAACACTTGGCTGGCGGACCGGAGAATCCCGCAGACGGTGAGTACGCGAGCCGAGGAAAACATGGCTGGCGGATCGGAGAATCCCGCAGACGGTGAGGACGCGTGTCGAGGAAAACATGGCTGACGGACCGGAGAATCCCGCAGACGGTGAGGACGCATGCCGAGGAGCATTTGTCTGGCGGACAGGAAAATCCCGCAGACGGTGAGGACGCGTGCCGAGGAACACTTGGCTGGTGGACCGGAGAATCCCGCAGACGGTGAGGACGCGTGCCGAGGAACACTTGGCGGACGGACCGGAGAATCCCGCAGATGGTGAGGACGCGTGCCGAGGAACACTTGGCTGGCGGACCGGAGAATCCCGCAGACGGAGAGGACGTGCGCCGAGGAACAAATTGCGGACGGACCGGAGAATACGGCAGACAGTGAGGACGCGCGCCGAGGAACACTTGGCGGACGGACCGGAGAATCCCGCAGACGGTGAGGACGCGTGCCGAGGAACACTTGGCTGGCGGACCGGAGAATCCCGTAGACGGTGAGGACGCGTGCCGAGGAACACTTGGCGGACGGACCGGAGAATCCCGTAGACGGTGTGGACGCGTGCCGAGGAATACTTGGCGGACGGACCGGAGAATCCCGTAGACGGTGTGGACGCCTGCCGAGGAACACTTGGCGGACGGACCGGAGAATCCCGCAGACGGTGAGGACGCGCGCCGAGGAACACTTGGCTGACGGATCGGAGAATCCCGCAGACGGTGAGGACGTGTGCTGAGGAACACTTGGCTGGCGGACAGGAGAATCCCGCAGACGGTGAGGACGCGTGCCGAGGAACACTTGGCTGGCGGACCGGAGAATCCCGTAGACGGTGAGGACGCGTGCCGAGGAATACTTGGCGGACGGACCGGAGAATCCCGTAGACGGTGTGGACGCGCGGCGAGGAACACTGTGCTGGCGGACAGAAGAATCCCGTAGACGGTGAGGACGCGCGCTGAGGAACACTTGGCTGACGGATGGGAGAATCCCGCAGACGGCGAGGACGCGCGCCGAGGAACACTTGGCTGACGGATCGGAGAATCCCGCAGATGGAGAGGACGCGCGGCGAGGAACACTGTGCTGGCGGACAGAAGAATCCCGTAGACGGTGAGGACGCGCGCCGAGGAACACTTGGCTGACGGATCGGAGAATCCCGCAGACGGCGAGGACGCGTGCTGAGGAACACATGGCTGGCGGACAGAAGAATCCCGCAGACGGCGAGGACGCGTGCTGAGGAACACATGGCTGACGGACCGGAGAATCCCGCAGACGGTGAGGACGCGTGCTGAGGAACACATGGCTGGCGGGCCGGAGAATCCCGCAGACGGTGAGGACGCGCGCCGAGGAACACATGGCTGGCGGGCCGGAGAATCCCGCAGACGGTGAGGACTCGCGCCGAGGAACACTTGGCTGGCGGACCGGAGAATCCCGCAGACGTTGAGGACTCGCGCCGAGGAACACATGGCTGGCAGACCGGAGAATCCCGCAGACGTTGAGGACTCGCGCCGAGGAACACTTGGCTGGCGGACCGGAGAATCCCGCAGACGGTGAGGACGCGCACCGAGGAACACTTGGCTGGCGGACCGGAGAATCCCGCAGACGGTGAGGACGCGCGCCGAGGAACACTTGGCTGGCGGACCGGAGAATCCCGCATATGGAGAGGACGCGCTCCGAGGAACACATGGCTGGCGGACAGGAGAATCCCGCAGACGGTGAGGACGCGCGCCGAGGAACAATTGGCTGGCGGACAGGAGAATCCCGTAGACGGTGAGGATGCGTGCCGAGGAACACTTGGCTGACGGACCGGAGAATCCCGCAGATGGAGAGGACGCGTGCCGAGGAACATGTGCCTTGCCGACAGGAGAATCCCGCAGGCGGTGAGGACGCGTGCCGAGGAACACTTGGCGGACGGACCGGAGAATCCCGCAGACGGCGAGGACGCGTGCCGAGGAACACTTGGCGGACGGACCGGAGAATCCCGCAGACGGTGAGGACGCGCGCTGAGGAACACTTGGCCGACGGACCGGAGAATCCCGCAGACGGTGAGGACGCGCGCCGAGGAACACTTGGCTGGTGGACCGGAGAATCCCGCAGACGGTGAGGACGCGCGCCGAGGAACACTTGGCCGACGGACCGGAGAATCCCGCAGACGGTGAGGACGCGCGCCGAGGAACACTTGGCCGACGGACCGGAGAATCCCGCAGACGGTGAGGACACGCGCCGAGGAACACTTGGCCGACGGACCGGAGAATCCCGCAGACGGTGAGGACGCGCGCAGAGGAAGACTTGGCCGACGGAACGGAGAATCTCGCAGACGGTGAGGACACTTGCCGAGGAACACATGGCTGGCGGACCGGAGAATCTCGCAGACGTTGAGGACGCGTGCCGAGGAACACATGGCTGGCGGACAGGAGAATCCCGCAGACGGTGAGGACGCGTGCTGAGGAACACATGGCTGGCGGACAGGAGAATCCCGCAGACGGTGAGGACGCGCGCCGAGGAACACTTGGCTGGCGGACCGGAGAATCCCGCAGACGGTGAGGACGCGTGCTGAGGAACACATGGCTGGCGGACCGGAGAATCCCGCAGATGGTGAGGACGCGTGCCGAGGAACACTTGGCTGGCATACCGGAGAATCCCGCAGACGGTGAGGACGCGCGCCGAGGAACACATGGCTGACGGACCGGAAAATCCCGCAGACGGTGAGGACGCGTGCTGAGGAACACATGGCTGGCGGACCGGAGAATCCCGCAGACGGTGAGGACGCGCGCCGAGGAACACTTGGCTGGCGGACCGGAGAATCCCGCAGACGGTGAGGACGCGCGCCGAGGAACACATGGCTGACGGACCGTAAAATCCCGCAGACGGTGAGGACGCGTGCTGAGGAACACATGGCTGGCGGGCCGGAGAATTCCGCAGACGGTGAGGACGCGTGCCGAGGAACACTTGGCTGGCGGACCGGAGAATCCTGTAGACGGTGAGGACGCGTGCCGGGGAACACTTCGCTGGCGGACAGGAGAATCCCGCAGACGGTGAGGACGCGCGCCGAGGAAAACATGGCTGGCGGACCGGAGAATCCCGCAGACGGTGAGGACGCGCGCCGAGGAACACTTGGCTGGCGAACCGGAGAATCCCGCAGACGGTGAGGATGCGCGCCGAGGAACACTTGGCTGGCGTACAGGAGAATCCCGCAGACGGTGAGGACGCGCGCCGAGGAACACTTGGCTGGCGTACAGGAGAATCCCGCAGACGGTGAGGACGCGTGCCGAGGAACACTTGGCTGGCGTACAGGAGAATCCCGCAGACGGTGAGGACGCGTGCCGAGGAACACTTGGCTGGCGGACAGGAGAATCCCGTTGGCGGTGACGATGCGTGCCGAGGAAAACATGGCTGGCGGATCGGAGAATCCCGCAGACGGTGAGGACGCGTGCCGAGGAACACTTGGCTGGCGAACCGGAGAATCCCGCAGACGGTGAGGACGCTTGCCGAGGAACACTTGGCGGACGGACCGGAGAAGCCCGCAGATGGTGAGCACGCGTGCCGAGGGACACTTGGCGGACGGACCAGAGAATCCCGCAGACGGTGAGGACGTGTGCCGAGGAACACTTGGCGGACGGACCGGAGAATCTTGCAGACGGTGAGGACGTGTGCCGAGGAACACATGGCTGGCGGACCGGAGAATCCCGCAGACAGGGAGGACGTGTGCCGAGGAACACATGGCTGGCGGACCGGAGAATCCCGCAGACAGGGAGGACGTGTGCCGAGGAACACTTGGCGGACGGACCGGAGAATCCTGCAGACGGTGAGCACGCGCGCCGAGGAACACTTGGCTGACGGACCGGCGAGTCCCGCAGACGGTGAGGATGCGTGCAGAGGAACATTTGGCTGGCGGACCGGAGAATCCCGCAGACGGTGAGGACGCGCGCCGAGGAACATTTGGCTGGCGGACTGGAGAATCCCGCAGACGGTGAGGACGCGTGCCGAGGAACACATGGCTGGCGGACCGGAGAATCCCGCAGACAGGGAGGACGCGTGCCAAGGATCACTTGGCTGACGGACCGGCGAGTCCCGCAGACGGTGAGAACGCGTGCCGAGGAACATTTGGCTGGCAGACCGGAGAATCCCGCAGACGGTGAGGATGCGTGCCGAGGAACATTTGGCTGGCAGACAGGAGAATCCCGCAGACGGTGAGGACGCGCGCCGAGGAACATTTGGCTGTCGGAACGGAGAATCCCGCAGACGGTGAGGATGCGCGCCGGGGAACACTTGGCTGGCGGACCGGAGAATGCCGCAGACGGTGAGGATGCACGCCGAGGAACACTTGGCTGACGGACCGGAGAATCCCGCAGACGGTGCGGACGCGTGCCGAGGAACACTTGGCTGACGGACCGGAGAATCCCGCAGACGGTGCGGACGCGCGCCGAGGAACACATGGCTGACGGACCGGAGAATCCCGCTGGCGGTGAGGACGCGCGCCGAGGAACACATGGCTGGCGGACCGGAGAATCCCGATGGCGGTGAGGACGCGCGCAGAGGAACACATGGCTGGCGGACAGGAGAATCCCGCTGGCGGTGAGGACGCGCGCCGAGGAACACTTGGCTGACGGACCGGAGAATCCCGCAGACGGTGAGGACGAGCGCCAAGGAACACTTGGCCGACGGACCGGAGAATCCCGCAGATGGCGAGGACGCGCGCCGAGGAACACTTGGCTTGCGGACCGGAGAATCCCGCAGACGGCGAGGACGCGCGCCGAGGAACACATGGCTGACGGACCGGAGAATCCCGCAGACAGGGAGGACGTGTGCCGAGGAACACATGGCTGGCGGACCGGAGAATCCCGCAGACAGGGAGGACGTGTGCCGACGAACACTTGGCGGACGGACCGGAGAATCCTGCAGACGGTGAGGACGCGCGCCGAGGAACACTTGGCTGACGGACCGGCGAGTCCCGCAGACGGTGAGGATGCGTGCAGAGGAACATTTGGCTGGCGGACCGGAGAATCCCGCAGACGGTGAGGACGTGCGCCGAGGAACATTTGGCTGGCGGACTGGAGAATCCCGCAGACGGTGAGGACGCGTGCCGAGGAACACATGGCTGGCGGACCGGAGAATCCCGCAGACGGTGAGGACGCGTGCCGAGGAACACATGGCTGGCGGACCGGAGAATCCCGCAGACAGGGAGGACGCGTGCCAAGGATCACTTGGCTGACGGACCGGCGAGTCCCGCAGACGGTGAGAACGCGTGCCGAGGAACATTTGGCTGGCAGACCGGAGAATCCCGCAGACGGTGAGGATGCATGCCGAGGAACATTTGGCTGGCAGACAGGAGAATCCCGCAGACGGTGAGGACGCGCGCCGAGGAACATTTGGGTGTCGGAACGGAGAATCCCGCAGACGGTGAGGACTCGCGCCGAGGAACACTTGGCTGGCGGACCGGAGAATCCCGCAGACGTTGAGGACTCGCGCCGAGGAACACTTGGCTGGCGGACCGGAGAATCCCGCAGATGGTTATGACGCGTGCCGCGGAACACATGGCTGGCGGACAGGATAATCCCGCAGACGGTGAGGACGCGCACCGAGGAACACTTGGCTGGCGGACCGGAGAATCCCGCAGACGGTGAGGACGCGCGCCGAGGAACACTTGGCTGGCGGACCGGAGAATCCCGCATATGGAGAGGACGCGCTCCGAGGAACACATGGCTGGCGGACAGGAGAATCCCGCAGACGGTGAGGACGCGCGCCGAGGAACACTTGGCTGGCGGACAGGAGAATCCCGTAGACGGTGAGGATGCGTGCCGAGGAACACTTGGCTGACGGACCGGAGAATCCTGCAGACGTTGAGGACGCGTGCCGAGGAACACTTGGCTGACGGACCGGAGAATCCCGCAGATGGAGAGGACGCGTGCCGAGGAACATGTGGCTTGCCGACAGGAGAATCCCGCAGGCGGTGAGGACGCGTGCCGAGGAACACTTGGCGGACGGACCGGTGAATCCCGCAGACGGCGAGGACGCGTGCCGAGGAACACTTGGCGGACGGACCGGAGAATCCCGCAGACGGTGAGGACGCGCGCTGAGGAACACTTGGCCGACGGACCGGAGAATCCCGCAGACGGTGAGGACGCGCGCCGAGGAACACTTGGCTGGTGGACCGGAGAATCCCGCAGACGGTGAGGACGCGCGCCGAGGAACACTTGGCCGACGGACCGGAGAATCCCGCAGACGGTGAGGACGCGCGCCGAGGAACACTTGGCCGACGGACCGGAGAATCCCGCAGACGGTGAGGACACGCGCCGAGGAACACTTGGCCGACGGACCGGAGAATCCCGCAGACGGTGAGGACGCGCGCAGAGGAAGACTTGGCCGACGGACCGGAGAATCTCGCAGACGGTGAGGACACTTGCCGAGGAACACATGGCTGGCGGACCGGAGAATCTCGCAGACGTTGAGGACGCGTGCCGAGGAACACATGGCTGGCGGACAGGAGAATCCCGCAGACGGTGAGGACGCGTGCTGAGGAACACATGGCTGGCGGACAGGAGAATCCCGCAGACGGTGAGGACGCGCGCCGAGGAACACTTGGCTGGCGGACCGGAGAATCCCGCAGACGGTGAGGACGCGTGCTGAGGAACACATGGCTGGCGGACCGGAGAATCCCGCAGATGGTGAGGACGCGTGCCGAGGAACACTTGGCTGGCATACCGGAGAATCCCGCAGACGGTGAGGACGCGCGCCGAGGAACACATGGCTGACGGACCGGAAAATCCCGCAGACGGTGAGGACGCGTGCTGAGGAACACATGGCTGGCGGACCGGAGAATCCCGCAGACGGTGAGGACGCGCGCCGAGGAACACATGGCTGACGGACCGTAAAATCCCGCAGACGGTGAGGACGCGTGCTGAGGAACACATGGCTGGCGGGCCGGAGAATTCCGCAGACGGTGAGGACGCGTGCCGAGGAACACTTGGCTGGCGGACCGGAGAATCCTGTAGACGGTGAGGACGCGTGCCGGGGAACACTTCGCTGGCGGACAGGAGAATCCCGCAGACGGTGAGGACGCGCGCCGAGGAAAACATGGCTGGCGGACCGGAGAATCCCGCAGACGGTGAGGACGCGCGCCGAGGAACACTTGGCTGGCGAACCGGATAATCCCGCAGACGGTGAGGATGCGCGCCGAGGAACACTTGGCTGGCGTACAGGAGAATCCCGCAGACGGTGAGGACGCGCGCCGAGGAACACTTGGCTGGCGTACAGGAGAATCCCACAGACGGTGAGGACGCGTGCCGAGGAACACTTGGCTGGCGTACAGGAGAATCCCGCAGACGGTGAGGACGCGTGCCGAGGAACACTTGGCTGGCGGACAGGAGAATCCCGTTGGCGGTGAGGATGCGTGCCGAGGAAAACATGGCTGGCGGATCGGAGAATCCCGCAGACGGTGAGGACGCGTGCCGAGGAACACTTGGCTGGCGAACCGGAGAATCCCGCAGACGGTGAGGACGCTTGCCGAGGAACACTTGGCGGACGGACCGGAGAAGCCCGCAGATGGTGAGCACGCGTGCCGAGGGACACTTGGCGGACGGACCAGAGAATCCCGCAGACGGTGAGGACGTGTGCCGAGGAACACTTGGCGGACGGACCGGAGAATCTTGCAGACGGTGAGGACGTGTGCCGAGGAACACATGGCTGGCGGACCGGAGAATCCCGCAGACAGGGAGGACGTGTGCCGAGGAACACATGGCTGGCGGACCGGAGAATCCCGCAGACAGGGAGGACGTGTGCCGAGGAACACTTGGCGGACGGACCGGAGAATCCTGCAGACGGTGAGGACGTGCGCAGAGGAACATTTGGCTGGCGGACCGGAGAATCCCGCAGACGGTGAGGACGCGCGCCGAGGAACATTTGGCTGGCGGACTGGAGAATCCCGCAGACGGTGAGGACGCGTGCCGAGGAACACATGGCTGGCGGACCGGAGAATCCCGCAGACGGTGAGGACGCGTGCCGAGGAACACATGGCTGGCGGACCGGAGAATCCCGCAGACAGGGAGGACGCGTGCCAAGGATCACTTGGCTGACGGACCGGCGAGTCCCGCAGACGGTGAGAACGCGTGCCGAGGAACATTTGGCTGGCAGACCGGAGAATCCCGCAGACGGTGAGGATGCGTGCCGAGGAACATTTGGCTGGCAGACAGGAGAATCCCGCAGACGGTGAGGACGCGCGCCGAGGAACATTTGGCTGTCGGAACGGAGAATCCCGCAGACGGTGAGGATGCGCGCCGGGGAACACTTGGCTGGCGGACCGGAGAATGCCGCAGACGGTGAGGATGCACGCCGAGGAACACTTGGCTGACGGACCGGAGAATCCCGCAGACGGTGCGGACGCGTGCCGAGGAACACTTGGCTGACGGACCGGAGAATCCCGCAGACGGTGCGGACGCGCGCCGAGGAACACATGGCTGACGGACCGGAGAATCCCGCTGGCGGTGAGGACGCGCGCCGAGGAACACATGGCTGGCGGACCGGAGAATCCCGATGGCGGTGAGGACGCGCGCAGAGGAACACATGGCTGGCGGACAGGAGAATCCCGCTGGCGGTGAGGACGCGCGCCGAGGAACACATGGCTGACGGACCGGAGAATCCCGCAGACGGTGAGGACGAGCGCCAAGGAACACTTGGCCGACGGACCGGAGAATCCCGCAGATGGCGAGGACGCGCGCCGAGGAACACTTGGCTGGCGGACCGGAGAATCCCGCAGACGGCGAGGACGCGCGCCGAGGAACACATGGCTGACGGACCGGAGAATCCCGCAGACAGGGAGGACGTGTGCCGAGGAACACATGGCTGGCGGACCGGAGAATCCCGCAGACAGGGAGGACGTGTGCCGAGGAACACTTGGCGGACGGACCGGAGAATCCTGCAGACGGTGAGCACGCGCGCCGAGGAACACTTGGCTGACGGACCGGCGAGTCCCGCAGACGGTGAGGATGCGTGCAGAGGAACATTTGGCTGGCGGACCGGAGAATCCCGCAGACGGTGAGGACGCGCGCCGAGGAACATTTGGCTGGCGGACTGGAGAATCCCGCAGACGGTGAGGACGCGTGCCGAGGAACACATGGCTGGCGGACCGGAGAATCCCGCAGACGGTGAGGACGCGTGCCGAGGAACACATGGCTGGCGGACCGGAGAATCCCGCAGACAGGGAGGACGCGTGCCAAGGATCACTTGGCTGACGGACCGGCGAGTCCCGCAGACGGTGAGAACGCGTGCCGAGGAACATTTGGCTGGCAGACCGGAGAATCCCGCAGACGGTGAGGATGCATGCCGAGGAACATTTGGCTGGCAGACAGGAGAATCCCGCAGACGGTGAGGACGCGCGCCGAGGAACATTTGGCTGTCGGAACGGAGAATCCCGCAGACGGTGAGGATGCGCGCCGGGGAACACTTGGCTGGCGGACCGGAGAATGCCGCAGACGGTGAGGATGAACGCCGAGGAACACTTGGCTGACGGACCGGAGAATCCCGCAGACGGTGCGGACGCGCGCCGAGGAACACATGGCTGACGGCCCGGAGAATCCCGCTGGCGGTGAGGACGCGCGCCGAGGAACATTTGGCTGGCGGACTGGAGAATCCCGCAGACGGTGCGGACGCGCGCCGAGGAACACATGGCTGACGGCCCGGAGAATCCCGCTGGCGGTGAGGACGCGCGCCGAGGAACACTTGGCTGACGGACCGGAGAATCCCGATGGCGGTGAGGGCGCGCGCAGAGGAACACATGGCTGGCGGACAGGAGAATCCCGCTGGCGGTGAGGACGCGCGCCGAGGAACACATGGCTGGCGGACCGGAGAATCCCGATGGCGGTGAGGACGCGCGCAGAGGAACACATGGCTGGCGGACAGGAGAATCCCGCTGGCGGTGAGGACGCGCGCCGAGGAACACTTGGCTGACGGACTGGAGAATCCCGCAGACGGTGAGGACGAGCGCCAAGGAACACTTGGCCGACGGACCGGAGAATCCCGCAGACGGCGAGGACGCGCGCCGAGGAACACATGGCTGACGGACCGGAGAATCCCGCAGACGGCGTGGACGCGTGCCGAGGAACATTTGGCTGGCGGACCGGAGAATCCTGCAGACGTTGAGGACGCGCGCCGAGGAACACTTGGTTGACGGACCGGCGAATCCCGCAGACGGTGAGGACGCGGGCCGAGGAACACTTGGCTGACGGACCGGAGAATCCCGCAGACGGTGAGGACGCGTGCTGAGGAACACATGGCTGGCGGGCCGGAGAATTCCGCAGACGGTGAGGACGCGTGCCGAGGAACACTTGGCTGGCGGACCGGAGAATCCCGCAGACGGTGAGGACGCCGCCGAGGAACACTTGGTTGACGGTCCGGAGAATCCTGCAGACGGCGAGGACGCGCGCCGAGGAACACTTGGCTGACGGACAGGAGAATCCCGTAGACGGTGAGGACGCATGCCGAGGAACACATGGCTGCCGGACCGGAGAATCCCGCAGACGGTGAGGACGCGCACCGAGGAACACTTGGCTGGCGGACCGGAGAATCCCGCAGACGGTGAGGACGCGCGCCGAGGAACACTTGGCTGGCGGACCGGAGAATCCCGCATATGGAGAGGACGCGCTCCGAGGAACACATGGCTGGCGGACAGGAGAATCCCGCAGACGGTGAGGACGCGCGCCGAGGAACACTTGGCTGGCGGACAGGAGAATCCCGTAGACGGTGAGGATGCGTGCCGAGGAACACTTGGCTGACGGACCGGAGAATCCCGCAGATGGAGAGGACGCGTGCCGAGGAACATGTGGCTTGCCGACAGGAGAATCCCGCAGGCGGTGAGGACGCGTGCCGAGGAACACTTGGCGGACGGACCGGTGAATCCCGCAGACGGCGAGGACGCGTGCCGAGGAACACTTGGCGGACGGACCGGAGAATCCCGCAGACGGTGAGGATGCGCGCTGAGGAACACTTGGCCGACGGACCGGAGAATCCCGCAGACGGTGAGGACGCGCGCCGAGGAACACTTGGCTGGTGGACCGGAGAATCCCGCAGACGGTGAGGACGCGCGCCGAGGAACACTTGGCCGACGGACCGGAGAATCCCGCAGACGGTGAGGACGCGCGCCAAGGAACACTTGGCCGACGGACCGGAGAATCCCGCAGACGGTGAGGACACGCGCCGAGGAACACTTGGCCGACGGACCGGAGAATCCCGCAGACGGTGAGGACGCGCGCAGAGGAAGACTTGGCCGACGGACCGGAGAATCTCGCAGACGGTGAGGACACTTGCCGAGGAACACATGGCTGGCGGACCGGAGAATCTCGCAGACGTTGAGGACGCGTGCCGAGGAACACATGGCTGGCGGACAGGAGAATCCCGCAGACGGTGAGGACGCGTGCTGAGGAACACATGGCTGGCGGACAGGAGAATCCCGCAGACGGTGAGGACGCGCGCCGAGGAACACTTGGCTGGCGGACCGGAGAATCCCGCAGACGGTGAGGACGCGTGCTGAGGAACACATGGCTGGCGGACCGGAGAATCCCGCAGATGGTGAGGACGCGTGCCGAGGAACACTTGGCTGGCATACCGGAGAATCCCGCAGACGGTGAGGACGCGCGCCGAGGAACACATGGCTGACGGACCGGAAAATCCCGCAGACGGTGAGGACGCGTGCTGAGGAACACATGGCTGGCGGACCGGAGAATCCCGCAGACGGTGAGGACGCGCGCCGAGGAACACATGGCTGACGGACCGTAAAATCCCGCAGACGGTGAGGACGCGTGCTGAGGAACACATGGCTGGCGGGCCGGAGAATTCCGCAGACGGTGAGGACGCGTGCCGAGGAACACTTGGCTGGCGGACCGGAGAATCCTGTAGACGGTGAGGACGCGTGCCGGGGAACACTTCGCTGGCGGACAGGAGAATCCCGCAGACGGTGAGGACGCGCGCCGAGGAAAACATGGCTGGCGGACCGGAGAATCCCGCAGACGGTGAGGACGCGCGCCGAGGAACACTTGGCTGGCGAACCGGATAATCCCGCAGACGGTGAGGATGCGCGCCGAGGAACACTTGGCTGGCGTACAGGATAATCCCGCAGACGGTGAGGACGCGCACCGAGGAACACTTGGCTGGCGGACCGGAGAATCCCGCAGACGGTGAGGACGCGCGCCGAGGAACACTTGGCTGGCGGACCGGAGAATCCCGCATATGGAGAGGACGCGCTCCGAGGAACACATGGCTGGCGGACAGGAGAATCCCGCAGACGGTGAGGACGCGCGCCGAGGAACACTTGGCTGGCGGACAGGAGAATCCCGTAGACGGTGCGGATGCGTGCCGAGGAACACTTGGCTGACGGACCGGAGAATCCTGCAGACGTTGAGGACGCGTGCCGAGGAACACTTGGCTGACGGACCGGAGAATCCCGCAGATGGAGAGGACGCGTGCCGAGGAACATGTGGCTTGCCGACAGGAGAATCCCGCAGGCGGTGAGGACGCGTGCCGAGGAACACTTGGCGGACGGACCGGTGAATCCCGCAGACGGCGAGGACGCGTGCCGAGGAACACTTGGCGGACGGACCGGAGAATCCCGCAGACGGTGAGGACGCGCGCTGAGGAACACTTGGCCGACGGACCGGAGAATCCCGCAGACGGTGAGGACGCGCGCCGAGGAACACTTGGCTGGTGGACCGGAGAATCCCGCAGACGGTGAGGACGCGCGCCGAGGAACACTTGGCCGACGGACCGGAGAATCCCGCAGACGGTGAGGACGCGCGCCGAGGAACACTTGGCTGGTGGACCGGAGAATCCCGCAGACGGTGAGGACGCGCGCCGAGGAACACTTGGCCGACGGACCGGAGAATCCCGCAGACGGTGAGGACGCGCGCCGAGGAACACTTGGCCGACGGACCGGAGAATCCCGCAGACGGTGAGGACACGCGCCGAGGAACACTTGGCCGACGGACCGGAGAATCCCGCAGACGGTGAGGACGCGCGCAGAGGAAGACTTGGCCGACGGACCGGAGAATCTCGCAGACGGTGAGGACACTTGCCGAGGAACACATGGCTGGCGGACCGGAGAATCTCGCAGACGTTGAGGACGCGTGCCGAGGAACACATGGCTGGCGGACAGGAGAATCCCGCAGACGGTGAGGACGCGTGCTGAGGAACACATGGCTGGCGGACAGGAGAATCCCGCAGACGGTGAGGACGCGCGCCGAGGAACACTTGGCTGGCGGACCGGAGAATCCCGCAGACGGTGAGGACGCGTGCTGAGGAACACATGGCTGGCGGACCGGAGAATCCCGCAGATGGTGAGGACGCGTGCCGAGGAACACTTGGCTGGCATACCGGAGAATCCCGCAGACGGTGAGGACGCGCGCCGAGGAACACATGGCTGACGGACCGGAAAATCCCGCAGACGGTGAGGACGCGTGCTGAGGAACACATGGCTGGCGGACCGGAGAATCCCGCAGACGGTGAGGACGCGCGCCGAGGAACACATGGCTGACGGACCGTAAAATCCCGCAGACGGTGAGGACGCGTGCTGAGGAACACATGGCTGGCGGGCCGGAGAATTCCGCAGACGGTGAGGACGCGTGCCGAGGAACACTTGGCTGGCGGACCGGAGAATCCTGTAGACGGTGAGGACGCGTGCTGAGGAACACTTGGCTGGCGGACAGGAGAATCCCGCAGACGGTGAGGACGCGCGCCGAGGAAAACATGGCTGGCGGACCGGAGAATCCCGCAGACGGTGAGGACGCGCGCCGAGGAACACTTGGCTGGCGAACCGGATAATCCCGCAGACGGTGAGGATGCGCGCCGAGGAACACTTGGCTGGCGTACAGGAGAATCCCGCAGACGGTGAGGACGCGCGCCGAGGAACACTTGGCTGGCGTACAGGAGAATCCCACAGACGGTGAGGACGCGTGCCGAGGAACACTTGGCTGGCGTACAGGAGAATCCCGCAGACGGTGAGGACGCGTGCCGAGGAACACTTGGCTGGCGGACAGGAGAATCCCGTTGGCGGTGAGGATGCGTGCCGAGGAAAACATGGCTGGCGGATCGGAGAATCCCGCAGACGGTGAGGACGCGTGCCGAGGAACACTTGGCTGGCGAACCGGAGAATCCCGCAGACGGTGAGGACGCTTGCCGAGGAACACTTGGCGGACGGACCGGAGAAGCCCGCAGATGGTGAGCACGCGTGCCGAGGGACACTTGGCGGACGGACCAGAGAATCCCGCAGACGGTGAGGACGTGTGCCGAGGAACACTTGGCGGACGGACCGGAGAATCTTGCAGACGGTGAGGACGTGTGCCGAGGAACACATGGCTGGCGGACCGGAGAATCCCGCAGACAGGGAGGACGTGTGCCGAGGAACACATGGCTGGCGGACCGGAGAATCCCGCAGACAGGGAGGACGTGTGCCGAGGAACACTTGGCGGACGGACCGGAGAATCCTGCAGACGGTGAGGACGTGCGCAGAGGAACATTTGGCTGGCGGACCGGAGAATCCCGCAGACGGTGAGGACGCGCGCTGAGGAACACTTGGCCGACGGACCGGAGAATCCCGCAGACGGTGAGGACGCGCGCCGAGGAACACTTGGCTGGTGGACCGGAGAATCCCGCAGACGGTGAGGACGCGCGCCGAGGAACACTTGGCCGACGGACCGGAGAATCCCGCAGACGGTGAGGACGCGCGCCGAGGAACACTTGGCCGACGGACCGGAGAATCCCGCAGACGGTGAGGACACGCGCCGAGGAACACTTGGCCGACGGACCGGAGAATCCCGCAGACGGTGAGGACGCGCGCAGAGGAAGACTTGGCCGACGGACCGGAGAATCTCGCAGACGGTGAGGACACTTGCCGAGGAACACATGGCTGGCGGACCGGAGAATCTCGCAGACGTTGAGGACGCGTGCCGAGGAACACATGGCTGGCGGACAGGAGAATCCCGCAGACGGTGAGGACGCGTGCTGAGGAACACATGGCTGGCGGACAGGAGAATCCCGCAGACGGTGAGGACGCGCGCCGAGGAACACTTGGCTGGCGGACCGGAGAATCCCGCAGACGGTGAGGACGCGTGCTGAGGAACACATGGCTGGCGGACCGGAGAATCCCGCAGATGGTGAGGACGCGTGCCGAGGAACACTTGGCTGGCATACCGGAGAATCCCGCAGACGGTGAGGACGCGCGCCGAGGAACACATGGCTGACGGACCGGAAAATCCCGCAGACGGTGAGGACGCGTGCTGAGGAACACATGGCTGGCGGACCGGAGAATCCCGCAGACGGTGAGGACGCGCGCCGAGGAACACATGGCTGACGGACCGTAAAATCCCGCAGACGGTGAGGACGCGTGCTGAGGAACACATGGCTGGCGGGCCGGAGAATTCCGCAGACGGTGAGGACGCGTGCCGAGGAACACTTGGCTGGCGGACCGGAGAATCCTGTAGACGGTGAGGACGCGTGCCGGGGAACACTTCGCTGGCGGACAGGAGAATCCCGCAGACGGTGAGGACGCGCGCCGAGGAAAACATGGCTGGCGGACCGGAGAATCCCGCAGACGGTGAGGACGCGCGCCGAGGAACACTTGGCTGGCGAACCGGATAATCCCGCAGACGGTGAGGATGCGCGCCGAGGAACACTTGGCTGGCGTACAGGAGAATCCCGCAGACGGTGAGGACGCGCGCCGAGGAACACTTGGCTGGCGTACAGGAGAATCCCACAGACGGTGAGGACGCGTGCCGAGGAACACTTGGCTGGCGTACAGGAGAATCCCGCAGACGGTGAGGACGCGTGCCGAGGAACACTTGGCTGGCGGACAGGAGAATCCCGTTGGCGGTGAGGATGCGTGCCGAGGAAAACATGGCTGGCGGATCGGAGAATCCCGCAGACGGTGAGGACGCGTGCCGAGGAACACTTGGCTGGCGAACCGGAGAATCCCGCAGACGGTGAGGACGCTTGCCGAGGAACACTTGGCGGACGGACCGGAGAAGCCCGCAGATGGTGAGCACGCGTGCCGAGGGACACTTGGCGGACGGACCAGAGAATCCCGCAGACGGTGAGGACGTGTGCCGAGGAACACTTGGCGGACGGACCGGAGAATCTTGCAGACGGTGAGGACGTGTGCCGAGGAACACATGGCTGGCGGACCGGAGAATCCCGCAGACAGGGAGGACGTGTGCCGAGGAACACATGGCTGGCGGACCGGAGAATCCCGCAGACAGGGAGGACGTGTGCCGAGGAACACTTGGCGGACGGACCGGAGAATCCTGCAGACGGTGAGGACGTGCGCAGAGGAACATTTGGCTGGCGGACCGGAGAATCCCGCAGACGGTGAGGACGCGCGCCGAGGAACATTTGGCTGGCGGACTGGAGAATCCCGCAGACGGTGAGGACGCGTGCCGAGGAACACATGGCTGGCGGACCGGAGAATCCCGCAGACGGTGAGGACGCGTGCCGAGGAACACATGGCTGGCGGACCGGAGAATCCCGCAGACAGGGAGGACGCGTGCCAAGGATCACTTGGCTGACGGACCGGCGAGTCCCGCAGACGGTGAGAACGCGTGCCGAGGAACATTTGGCTGGCAGACCGGAGAATCCCGCAGACGGTGAGGATGCGTGCCGAGGAACATTTGGCTGGCAGACAGGAGAATCCCGCAGACGGTGAGGACGCGCGCCGAGGAACATTTGGCTGTCGGAACGGAGAATCCCGCAGACGGTGAGGATGCGCGCCGGGGAACACTTGGCTGGCGGACCGGAGAATGCCGCAGACGGTGAGGATGCACGCCGAGGAACACTTGGCTGACGGACCGGAGAATCCCGCAGACGGTGCGGACGCGTGCCGAGGAACACTTGGCTGACGGACCGGAGAATCCCGCAGACGGTGCGGACGCGCGCCGAGGAACACATGGCTGACGGACCGGAGAATCCCGCTGGCGGTGAGGACGCGCGCCGAGGAACACATGGCTGGCGGACCGGAGAATCCCGATGGCGGTGAGGACGCGCGCAGAGGAACACATGGCTGGCGGACAGGAGAATCCCGCTGGCGGTGAGGACGCGCGCCGAGGAACACTTGGCTGACGGACCGGAGAATCCCGCAGACGGTGAGGACGAGCGCCAAGGAACACTTGGCCGACGGACCGGAGAATCCCGCAGATGGCGAGGACGCGCGCCGAGGAACACTTGGCTGGCGGACCGGAGAATCCCGCAGACGGCGAGGACGCGCGCCTAGGAACACATGGCTGACGGACCGGAGAATCCCGCAGACAGGGAGGACGTGTGCCGAGGAACACATGGCTGGCGGACCGGAGAATCCCGCAGACAGGGAGGACGTGTGCCGAGGAACACTTGGCGGACGGACCGGAGAATCCTGCAGACGGTGAGCACGCGCGCCGAGGAACACTTGGCTGACGGACCGGCGAGTCCCGCAGACGGTGAGGATGCGTGCAGAGGAACATTTGGCTGGCGGACCGGAGAATCCCGCAGACGGTGAGGACGCGCGCCGAGGAACATTTGGCTGGCGGACTGGAGAATCCCGCAGACGGTGAGGACGCGTGCCGAGGAACATTTGGCTGGCAGACAGGAGAATCCCGATGGCGGTGAGGACGCGCGCCGAGGAACACATGGCTGGCGGACCGGAGAATCCCGCAGACGGTGAGGACGCGCGCCGAGGAACACATGGCTGGCGGACCGGAGAATCCCGCAGACAGGGAGGACGCGTGCCAAGGATCACTTGGCTGACGGACCGGCGAGTCCCGCAGACGGTGAGAACGCGTGCCGAGGAACATTTGGCTGGCAGACCGGAGAATCCCGCAGACGGTGAGGATGCATGCCGAGGAACATTTGGCTGGCAGACAGGAGAATCCCGCAGACGGTGAGGACGCGTGCCGAGGAACACATGGCTGGCGGACCGGAGAATCCCGCAGACGGTGAGGATGCATGCCGAGGAACATTTGGCTGGCAGACAGGAGAATCCCGCAGACGGTGAGGACGCGCGCCGAGGAACATTTGGCTGGCAGACAGGAGAATCCCGCAGACGGTGAGGATGCGCGCCGGGGAACACTTGGCTGGCGGACCGGAGAATGCCGCAGACGGTGAGGATGAACGCCGAGGAACACTTGGCTGACGGACCGGAGAATCCCGCAGACGGTGCGGACGCGCGCCGAGGAACACATGGCTGACGGCCCGGAGAATCCCGCTGGCGGTGAGGACGCGCGCCGAGGAACATTTGGCTGGCGGACTGGAGAATCCCGCAGACGGTGCGGACGCGCGCCGAGGAACACATGGCTGACGGCCCGGAGAATCCCGCTGGCGGTGAGGACGCGCGCCGAGGAACACTTGGCTGACGGACCGGAGAATCCCGATGGCGGTGAGGGCGCGCGCAGAGGAACACATGGCTGGCGGACAGGAGAATCCCGCAGACGGTGCGGACGCGCGCCGAGGAACACATGGCTGGCGGACCGGAGAATCCCGATGGCGGTGAGGACGCGCGCAGAGGAACACATGGCTGGCGGACAGGAGAATCCCGCTGGCGGTGAGGACGCGCGCCGAGGAACACTTGGCTGACGGACTGGAGAATCCCGCAGACGGTGAGGACGAGCGCCAAGGAACACTTGGCCGACGGACCGGAGAATCCCGCAGACGGCGAGGACGCGCGCCGAGGAACACATGGCTGACGGACCGGAGAATCCCGCAGACGGCGTGGACGCGTGCCGAGGAACATTTGGCTGGCGGACCGGAGAATCCTGCAGACGTTGAGGACGCGCGCCGAGGAACACTTGGTTGACGGACCGGAGAATCCCGCAGACGGTGAGGACGCGCGCCGAGGAACACTTGGCTGACGGACCGGAGAATCCCGCAGACGGTGAGGACGCGGGCCGAGGAACACTTGGCTGACGGACCGGAGAATCCCGCAGACGGTGAGGACGCGCGCCGAGGAACACTTGGCTGACGGACTGGAGAATCCCGCAGACGGTGAGGACGCGCGCCGAGGAACACATGGCTGGCGGACCGGAGAATCCCGCAGACGGTGAGGACGCCGCCGAGGAACACTTGGTTGACGGACCGGAGAATCCTGCAGACGGCGAGGACGCGCGCCGAGGAACACTTGGCTGACGGACAGGAGAATCCCGTAGACGGTGAGGACGCATGCCGAGGAACACATGGCTGCCGGACCGGAGAATCCCGCAGACGGTGAGGACGCGCACCGAGGAACACTTGGCTGGCGGACCGGAGAATCCCGCAGACGGTGAGGACGCGCGCCGAGGAACACTTGGCTGGCGGACCGGAGAATCCCGCATATGGAGAGGACGCGCTCCGAGGAACACATGGCTGGCGGACAGGAGAATCCCGCAGACGGTGAGGACGCGCGCCGAGGAACACTTGGCTGGCGGACAGGAGAATCCCGTAGACGGTGAGGATGCGTGCCGAGGAACACTTGGCTGACGGACCGGAGAATCCCGCAGATGGAGAGGACGCGTGCCGAGGAACATGTGGCTTGCCGACAGGAGAATCCCGCAGGCGGTGAGGACGCGTGCCGAGGAACACTTGGCGGACGGACCGGTGAATCCCGCAGACGGCGAGGACGCGTGCCGAGGAACACTTGGCGGACGGACCGGAGAATCCCGCAGACGGTGAGGACGCGCGCTGAGGAACACTTGGCCGACGGACCGGAGAATCCCGCAGACGGTGAGGACGCGCGCCGAGGAACACTTGGCCGACGGACCGGAGAATCCCGCAGACGGTGAGGACGCGCGCCAAGGAACACTTGGCCGACGGACCGGAGAATCCCGCAGACGGTGAGGACACGCGCCGAGGAACACTTGGCCGACGGACCGGAGAATCCCGCAGACGGTGAGGACGCGCGCAGAGGAAGACTTGGCCGACGGACCGGAGAATCTCGCAGACGGTGAGGACACTTGCCGAGGAACACATGGCTGGCGGACCGGAGAATCTCGCAGACGTTGAGGACGCGTGCCGAGGAACACATGGCTGGCGGACAGGAGAATCCCGCAGACGGTGAGGACGCGTGCTGAGGAACACATGGCTGGCGGACAGGAGAATCCCGCAGACGGTGAGGACGCGCGCCGAGGAACACTTGGCTGGCGGACCGGAGAATCCCGCAGACGGTGAGGACGCGTGCTGAGGAACACATGGCTGGCGGACCGGAGAATCCCGCAGATGGTGAGGACGCGTGCCGAGGAACACTTGGCTGGCATACCGGAGAATCCCGCAGACGGTGAGGACGCGCGCCGAGGAACACATGGCTGACGGACCGGAAAATCCCGCAGACGGTGAGGACGCGTGCTGAGGAACACATGGCTGGCGGACCGGAGAATCCCGCAGACGGTGAGGACGCGCGCCGAGGAACACATGGCTGACGGACCGTAAAATCCCGCAGACGGTGAGGACGCGTGCTGAGGAACACATGGCTGGCGGGCCGGAGAATTCCGCAGACGGTGAGGACGCGTGCCGAGGAACACTTGGCTGGCGGACCGGAGAATCCTGTAGACGGTGAGGACGCGTGCCGGGGAACACTTCGCTGGCGGACAGGAGAATCCCGCAGACGGTGAGGACGCGCGCCGAGGAAAACATGGCTGGCGGACCGGAGAATCCCGCAGACGGTGAGGACGCGCGCCGAGGAACACTTGGCTGGCGAACCGGATAATCCCGCAGACGGTGAGGATGCGCGCCGAGGAACACTTGGCTGGCGTACAGGAGAATCCCGCAGACGGTGAGGACGCGCGCCGAGGAACACTTGGCTGGCGTACAGGAGAATCCCGCAGACGGTGAGGACGCGTGCCGAGGAACACTTGGCTGGCGTACAGGAGAATCCCGCAGACGGTGAGGACGCGTGCCGAGGAACACTTGGCTGGCGGACAGGAGAATCCCGTTGGCGGTGAGGATGCGTGCCGAGGAAAACATGGCTGGCGGATCGGAGAATCCCGCAGACGGTGAGGACGCGTGCCGAGGAACACTTGGCTGGCGAACCGGAGAATCCCGCAGACGGTGAGGACGCTTGCCGAGGAACACTTGGCGGACGGACCGGAGAAGCCCGCAGATGGTGAGCACGCGTGCCGAGGGACACTTGGCGGACGGACCAGAGAATCCCGCAGACGGTGAGGACGTGTGCCGAGGAACACTTGGCGGACGGACCGGAGAATCTTGCAGACGGTGAGGACGTGTGCCGAGGAACACATGGCTGGCGGACCGGAGAATCCCGCAGACAGGGAGGACGTGTGCCGAGGAACACATGGCTGGCGGACCGGAGAATCCCGCAGACAGGGAGGACGTGTGCCGAGGAACACTTGGCGGACGGACCGGAGAATCCTGCAGACGGTGAGGACGCGCGCCGAGGAACACTTGGCTGACGGACCGGCGAGTCCCGCAGACGGTGAGGATGCGTGCAGAGGAACATTTGGCTGGCGGACCGGAGAATCCCGCAGACGGTGAGGACGCGCGCCGAGGAACATTTGGCTGGCGGACTGGAGAATCCCGCAGACGGTGAGGACGCGTGCCGAGGAACACATGGCTGGCGGACCGGAGAATCCCGCAGACGGTGAGGACGCGTGCCGAGGAACACATGGCTGGCGGACCGGAGAATCCCGCAGACAGGGAGGACGCGTGCCAAGGATCACTTGGCTGACGGACCGGCGAGTCCCGCAGACGGTGAGAACGCGTGCCGAGGAACATTTGGCTGGCAGACCGGAGAATCCCGCAGACGGTGAGGATGCGTGCCGAGGAACATTTGGCTGGCAGACAGGAGAATCCCGCAGACGGTGAGGACGCGCGCCGAGGAACATTTGGCTGTCGGAACGGAGAATCCCGCAGACGGTGAGGATGCGCGCCGGGGAACACTTGGCTGGCGGACCGGAGAATGCCGCAGACGGTGAGGATGCACGCCGAGGAACACTTGGCTGACGGACCGGAGAATCCCGCAGACGGTGCGGACGCGCGCCGAGGAACACATGGCTGACGGACCGGAGAATCCCGCTGGCGGTGAGGACGCGCGCCGAGGAACACATGGCTGGCGGACCGGAGAATCCCGATGGCGGTGAGGACGCGCGCAGAGGAACACATGGCTGGCGGACAGGAGAATCCCGCTGGCGGTGAGGACGCGCGCCGAGGAACACTTGGCTGACGGACCGGAGAATCCCGCAGACGGTGAGGACGAGCGCCAAGGAACACTTGGCCGACGGACCGGAGAATCCCGCAGATGGCGAGGACGCGCGCCGAGGAACACTTGGCTGGCGGACCGGAGAATCCCGCAGACGGCGAGGACGCGCGCCGAGGAACACATGGCTGACGGACCGGAGAATCCCGCAGACAGGGAGGACGTGTGCCGAGGAACACATGGCTGGCGGACCGGAGAATCCCGCAGACAGGGAGGACGTGTGCCGAGGAACACTTGGCGGACGGACCGGAGAATCCTGCAGACGGTGAGCACGCGCGCCGAGGAACACTTGGCTGACGGACCGGCGAGTCCCGCAGACGGTGAGGATGCGTGCAGAGGAACATTTGGCTGGCGGACCGGAGAATCCCGCAGACGGTGAGGACGCGCGCCGAGGAACATTTGGCTGGCGGACTGGAGAATCCCGCAGACGGTGAGGACGCGTGCCGAGGAACACATGGCTGGCGGACCGGAGAATCCCGCAGACGGTGAGGACGCGTGCCGAGGAACACATGGCTGGCGGACCGGAGAATCCCGCAGACAGGGAGGACGCGTGCCAAGGATCACTTGGCTGACGGACCGGCGAGTCCCGCAGACGGTGAGAACGCGTGCCGAGGAACATTTGGCTGGCAGACCGGAGAATCCCGCAGACGGTGAGGATGCATGCCGAGGAACATTTGGCTGGCAGACAGGAGAATCCCGCAGACGGTGAGGACGCGCGCCGAGGAACATTTGGCTGTCGGAACGGAGAATCCCGCAGACGGTGAGGATGCGCGCCGGGGAACACTTGGCTGGCGGACCGGAGAATGCCGCAGACGGTGAGGATGAACGCCGAGGAACACTTGGCTGACGGACCGGAGAATCCCGCAGACGGTGCGGACGCGCGCCGAGGAACACATGGCTGACGGCCCGGAGAATCCCGCTGGCGGTGAGGACGCGCGCCGAGGAACACTTGGCTGACGGACCGGAGAATCCCGATGGCGGTGAGGGCGCGCGCAGAGGAACACATGGCTGGCGGACAGGAGAATCCCGCAGACGGTGCGGACGCGCGCCGAGGAACACATGGCTGGCGGACCGGAGAATCCCGATGGCGGTGAGGACGCGCGCAGAGGAACACATGGCTGGCGGACTGGAGAATCCCGCAGACGGTGAGGACGAGCGCCAAGGAACACTTGGCCGACGGACCGGAGAATCCCGCAGACGGCGAGGACGCGCGCCGAGGAACACATGGCTGACGGACCGGAGAATCCCGCAGACGGCGTGGACGCGTGCCGAGGAACATTTGGCTGGCGGACCGGAGAATCCTGCAGACGTTGAGGACGCGCGCCGAGGAACACTTGGTTGACGGACCGGCGAATCCCGCAGACGGTGAGGACGCGGGCCGAGGAACACTTGGCTGACGGACCGGAGAATCCCGCAGACGGTGAGGACGCGCGCCGAGGAACACTTGGCTGACGGACTGGAGAATCCCGCAGACGGTGAGGACGCGCGCCGAGGAACACATGGCTGGCGGACCGGAGAATCCCGCAGACGGTGAGGACGCCGCCGAGGAACACTTGGTTGACGGACCGGAGAATCCTGCAGACGGCGAGGACGCGCGCCGAGGAACACTTGGCTGACGGACAGGAGAATCCCGTAGACGGTGAGGACGCATGCCGAGGAACACATGGCTGCCGGACCGGAGAATCCCGCAGACGGTGAGGACGCGCGCCGAGGAACACTTGGCTGGCGGACCGGAGAATCCCGTAGATGGTGAGGACGCGCGCCAAGGAACACATGGCTGCCGGACCGGAGAATCCCGCAGACGGTGAGGACGCGTGCCAAGGAACACATGGCTGGCGGACCGGAGAATATCGCAGACGGTGAGGACGCGTGCCAAGGAACACATGGCTGGCGGACCGGAGAATATCGCAGACGGTGAGGACGCGCGCCGAGGAACACTTGGCTGGCAGACCGGAGAATCCCGCAGATGGAGAGGACGCGCGCCGGTGAACACTTCGCTGGCGGACAGGAGAATCCCGCAGACGGTGAGGACGCGCGCCGAGGAAAACATGGCTGGCGGACCGGAGAATCCCGCAGACGGTGAGGGTGCGCGCCGAGGAACACTTGGCTGGCGAACCGGAGAATCCCGCAGACGGTGAGGACGAGCGCCAAGGAACACTTGGCCGACGGACCGGAGAATCCCGCAGATGGCGAGGACGCGCGCCGAGGAACACTTGGCTGGCGGACCGGAGAATCCCGCAGACGGCGAGGACGCGCGCCGAGGAACACATGGCTGACGGAGCGGAGAATCCCGCAGACGGCGAGGACGCGTGCCGAGGAACATTTGGCTGGCGGACCGGAGAATCCTGCAGACGTTGAGGACGCGCGCCGAGGAACACTTGGTTGACGGACCGGAGAATCCCGCAGACGGTGAGGACGCGCGCCGAGGAACACTTCGCTGACGGACCGGAGAATCCCGCAGACGGTGAGGACGCGCGCCGAGGAACACTTGGCTGACGGACTGGAGAATCCCGCAGACGGTGAGGACGCGCGCCGAGGAACACATGGCTGGCGGACCGGAGAATCCCGCAGACGGTGAGGACGCCGCCGAGGAACACTTGGTTGACGGACCGGAGAATCCTGCAGACGGCGAGGACGCGCGCCGAGGAACACTTGGCTGACGGACAGGAGAATCCCGTAGACGGTGAGGACGCGCGCCAAGGAACACATGGCTGCCGGACCGGAGAATCCCGCAGACGGTGAGGACGCGTGCCAAGGAACACATGGCTGGCGGACCGGAGAATCTCGCAGACGGTGAGGACGCGTGCCGAGGAACACTTGGCTGGCAGACCGGAGAATCCCGCAGATGGAGAGGACGCGCGCCGGGGAACACTTCGCTGGCGGACAGGAGAATCCCGCAGACGGTGAGGACGCGCGCCGAGGAAAACATGGCTGGCGGACCTGAGAATCCCGCAGACGGTGAGGATGCGCGCCGAGGAACACTTGGCTGGCGAACCGGAGAATCCCGCAGACGGTGAGGATGCGCGCCGAGGAACACATGGCTGGCGTACAGGAGAATCCCGCAGACGGTGAGGACGCGCGCCGAGGAACACTTGGCTGGCGGACAGGAGAATCCCATAGGCGGTGAGGATGCGTGCCGAGGAAAACATGGCTGGCGGATCGGAGAATCCCGCAGACGGTGAGGACGCCGCCGAGGAACACTTGGTTGACGGACCGGAGAATCCTGCAGACGGCGAGGACGCGCGCCGAGGAACACTTGGCTGACGGACAGGAGAATCCCGTAGACGGTGAGGACGCGCGCCAAGGAACACATGGCTGCCGGACCGGAGAATCCCGCAGACGGTGAGGACGCGTGCCAAGGAACACATGGCTGGCGGACCGGAGAATCTCGCAGACGGTGAGGACGCGTGCCGAGGAACACTTGGCTGGCAGACCGGAGAATCCCGCAGATGGAGAGGACGCGCGCCGGGGAACACTTCGCTGGCGGACAGGAGAATCCCGCAGACGGTGAGGACGCGCGCCGAGGAAAACATGGCTGGCGGACCTGAGAATCCCGCAGACGGTGAGGATGCGCGCCGAGGAACACTTGGCTGGCGAACCGGAGAATCCCGCAGACGGTGAGGATGCGCGCCGAGGAACACATGGCTGGCGTACAGGAGAATCCCGCAGACGGTGAGGACGCGCGCCGAGGAACACTTGGCTGGCGGACAGGAGAATCCCATAGGCGGTGAGGATGCGTGCCGAGGAAAACATGGCTGGCGGATCGGAGAATCCCGCAGACGGTGAGGACGCGTGCCGAGGAACACTTGGCTGGCGAACCGGAGAATCCCGCAGACGGTGAGGACGCGTGCCGAGGAAAACATGGCTGACGGACCGGAGAATCCCGATGGCGGTGAGGACGCGTGCCGAGGAACACTTGGCTGGTGGACAGGAGAATCCCGCAGATGGTGAGGACGCGCGCCGAGGAAAACATCGCTGGCGGACCGGAGATTCCCGTAGGCGGTGAGGACGCGTGCCGAGGAACACTTGGCTGGCAGACCGGAGAATCCCACAGACGGTGAGGACGCGTGCCGAGGAAAACATGGCTGGCGGACCGGAGAATCCTGCAGACGGTGAGGACGCGTGCCGAGGAACACTTGGCTGGCGGACCGGAGAATCCCGCAGACGGTGAGTACGCGAGCCGAGGAAAACATGGCTGGCGGATCGGAGAATCCCGCAGACGGTGAGGACGCGTGCCGAGGAAAACATGGCTGACGGACCGGAGAATCCCGCAGACGGTGAGGACGCATGCCGAGGAGCATTTGGCTGGCGGACAGGAGAATCCCGCAGACGGTGTGGACGCGCGCCGAGGAACATTTGGCTGGCGGACAGGAGAATCCCGCTGGCGGTGAGAACGCGCGCCGAGGAACACTTGGCTGGCGGACCGGAGAATCCCGCAGACGGCGAGGACGCGCGCCGAGGAACACATGGCTGACGGACCGGAGAATCCCGCAGACGGCGAGGACGCGTGCCGAGGAACATTTGGCTGGCGGACCTGAGAATCCTGCTGACGCTGAGGACGCGCGCCGAGGAACACTTGGTTGACGGACCGGAGAATCCCGCAGACGGTGAGGACGCGCGCCGAGGAACACTTGGCTGACGGACCGGAGAATCCCGCAGACGGTGAGCACGCGCGCCGAGGAACACTTGGCTGACGGACTGGAGAATCCCGCAGACGGTGAGGACGCGCGCCGAGGAACACATGGCTGGCGGACCGGAGAATCCCGCAGACGGTGAGGACGCCGCCGAGGAACACTTGGTTGACGGACCGGAGAATCCTGCAGACGGCGAGGACGCGCGCCGAGGAACACTTGGCTGACGGACAGGAGAATCCCGTAGACGGTGAGGACGCGCGCCAAGGAACACATGGCTGCCGGACCGGAGAATCCCGCAGACGGTGAGGACGCGTGCCAAGGAACACATGGCTGGCGGACCGGAGAATCTCGCAGACGGTGAGGACGCGTGCCGAGGAACACTTGGCTGGCAGACCGGAGAATCCCGCAGATGGAGAGGACGCGCGCCGGGGAACACTTCGCTGGCGGACAGGAGAATCCCGCAGACGGTGAGGACGCGCGCCGAGGAAAACATGGCTGGCGGACCTGAGAATCCCGCAGACGGTGAGGATGCGCGCCGAGGAACACTTGGCTGGCGAACCGGAGAATCCCGCAGACGGTGAGGATGCGCGCCGAGGAACACATGGCTGGCGTACAGGAGAATCCCGCAGACGGTGAGGACGCGCGCCGAGGAACACTTGGCTGGCGGACAGGAGAATCCCATAGGCGGTGAGGATGCGTGCCGAGGAAAACATGGCTGGCGGATCGGAGAATCCCGCAGACGGTGAGGACGCGTGCCGAGGAACACTTGGCTGGCGAACCGGAGAATCCCGCAGACGGTGAGGACGCGTGCCGAGGAAAACATGGCTGACGGACCGGAGAATCCCGATGGCGGTGAGGACGCGTGCCGAGGAACACTTGGCTGGTGGACAGGAGAATCCCGCAGATGGTGAGGACGCGCGCCGAGGAAAACATCGCTGGCGGACCGGAGATTCCCGTAGGCGGTGAGGACGCGTGCCGAGGAACACTTGGCTGGCAGACCGGAGAATCCCGCAGACGGTGAGGACGCGTGCCGAGGAAAACATGGCTGGCGGACCGGAGAATCCTGCAGACGGTGAGGACGCGTGCCGAGGAACACTTGGCTGGCGGACCGGAGAATCCCGCAGACGGTGAGTACGCGAGCCGAGGAAAACATGGCTGGCGGATCGGAGAATCCCGCAGACGGTGAGGACGCGTGCCGAGGAAAACATGGCTGACGGACCGGAGAATCCCGCAGACGGTGAGGACGCATGCCGAGGAGCATTTGGCTGGCGGACAGGAGAATCCCGCAGACGGTGTGGACGCGCGCCGAGGAACATTTGGCTGGCGGACAGGAGATTCCGCTGGCGGTGAGAACGCGCGCCGAGGAACACTTGGCTGACGGACCGGAGAATCCCGCAGACGGTGAGGACGAGCGCCAAGGAACACTTGGCCGACGGACCGGAGAATCCCGCAGATGGCGAGGACGCGCGCCGAGGAACACTTGGCTGGCGGACCGGAGAATCCCGCAGACGGCGAGGACGCGCGCCGAGGAACACATGGCTGACGGACCGGAGAATCCCGCAGACGGCGAGGACGCGTGCCGAGGAACATTTGGCTGGCGGACCGGAGAATCCTGCAGACGTTGAGGACGCGCGCCGAGGAACACTTGGTTGACGGACCGGAGAATCCCGCAGACGGTGAGGACGCGCGCCGAGGAACACTTGGCTGACGGACCGGAGAATCCCGCAGGCGGTGAGGACGCGCGCCGAGGAACACTTGGCTGACGGACTGGAGAATCCCGCAGACGGTGAGGACGCGCGCCGAGGAACACATGGCTGGCGGACCGGAGAATCCCGCAGACGGTGAGGACGCCGCCGAGGAACATTTGGCTGGCGGACCGGAGAATCCTGCAGACGTTGAGGACGCGCGCCGAGGAACACTTGGTTGACGGACCGGAGAATCCCGCAGACGGTGAGGACGCGCGCCGAGGAACACTTCGCTGACGGACCGGAGAATCCCGCAGACGGTGAGGACGCGCGCCGAGGAACACTTGGCTGACGGACTGGAGAATCCCGCAGACGGTGAGGACGCGCGCCGAGGAACACATGGCTGGCGGACCGGAGAATCCCGCAGACGGTGAGGACGCCGCCGAGGAACACTTGGTTGACGGACCGGAGAATCCTGCAGACGGCGAGGACGCGCGCCGAGGAACACTTGGCTGACGGACAGGAGAATCCCGTAGACGGTGAGGACGCGCGCCAAGGAACACATGGCTGCCGGACCGGAGAATCCCGCAGACGGTGAGGACGCGTGCCAAGGAACACATGGCTGGCGGACCGGAGAATCTCGCAGACGGTGAGGACGCGTGCCGAGGAACACTTGGCTGGCAGACCGGAGAATCCCGCAGATGGAGAGGACGCGCGCCGGGGAACACTTCGCTGGCGGACAGGAGAATCCCGCAGACGGTGAGGACGCGCGCCGAGGAAAACATGGCTGGCGGACCTGAGAATCCCGCAGACGGTGAGGATGCGCGCCGAGGAACACTTGGCTGGCGAACCGGAGAATCCCGCAGACGGTGAGGATGCGCGCCGAGGAACACATGGCTGGCGTACAGGAGAATCCCGCAGACGGTGAGGACGCGCGCCGAGGAACACTTGGCTGGCGGACAGGAGAATCCCATAGGCGGTGAGGATGCGTGCCGAGGAAAACATGGCTGGCGGATCGGAGAATCCCGCAGACGGTGAGGACGCGTGCCGAGGAACACTTGGCTGGCGAACCGGAGAATCCCGATGGCGGTGAGGACGCGTGCCGAGGAACACTTGGCTGGTGGACAGGAGAATCCCGCAGATGGTGAGGACGCGCGCCGAGGAAAACATCGCTGGCGGACCGGAGATTCCCGTAGGCGGTGAGGACGCGTGCCGAGGAACACTTGGCTGGCAGACCGGAGAATCCCACAGACGGTGAGGACGCGTGCCGAGGAAAACATGGCTGGCGGACCGGAGAATCCTGCAGACGGTGAGGACGCGTGCCGAGGAACACTTGGCTGGCGGACCGGAGAATCCCGCAGACGGTGAGTACGCGAGCCGAGGAAAACATGGCTGGCGGATCGGAGAATCCCGCAGACGGTGAGGACGCGTGCCGAGGAAAACATGGCTGACGGACGGGAGAATCCCGCAGACGGTGAGGACGCATGCCGAGGAGCATTTGGCTGGCGGACAGGAGAATCCCGCAGACGGTGTGGACGCGCGCCGAGGAACATTTGGCTGGCGGACAGGAGAATCCCGCAGACGGCGAGGACGCGCGCCGAGGAACACATGGCTGACGGACCGGAGAATCCCGCAGACGGCGAGGACGCGTGCCGAGGAACATTTGGCTGGCGGACCGGAGAATCCTGCAGACGCTGAGGACGCGCGCCGAGGAACACTTGGTTGACGGACCGGAGAATCCCGCAGACGGTGAGGACGCGCGCCGAGGAACACTTGGCTGACGGACCGGAGAATCCCGCAGACGGTGAGCACGCGCGCCGAGGAACACCTGGCTGACGGACTGGAGAATCCCGCAGACGGTGAGGACGCGCGCCGAGGAACACATGGCTGGCGGACCGGAGAATCCCGCAGACGGTGAGGACGCCGCCGAGGAACACTTGGTTGACGGACCGGAGAATCCTGCAGACGGCGAGGACGCGCGCCGAGGAACACTTGGCTGACGGACAGGAGAATCCCGTAGACGGTGAGGACGCGCGCCAAGGAACACATGGCTGCCGGACCGGAGAATCCCGCAGACGGTGAGGACGCGTGCCAAGGAACACATGGCTGGCGGACCGGAGAATCTCGCAGACGGTGAGGACGCGTGCCGAGGAACACTTGGCTGGCAGACCGGAGAATCCCGCAGATGGAGAGGACGCGCGCCGGGGAACACTTCGCTGGCGGACAGGAGAATCCCGCAGACGGTGAGGACGCGCGCCGAGGAAAACATGGCTGGCGGACCTGAGAATCCCGCAGACGGTGAGGATGCGCGCCGAGGAACACTTGGCTGGCGAACCGGAGAATCCCGCAGACGGTGAGGATGCGCGCCGAGGAACACATGGCTGGCGTACAGGAGAATCCCGCAGACGGTGAGGACGCGCGCCGAGGAACACTTGGCTGGCGGACAGGAGAATCCCATAGGCGGTGAGGATGCGTGCCGAGGAAAACATGGCTGGCGGATCGGAGAATCCCGCAGACGGTGAGGACGCGTGCCGAGGAACACTTGGCTGGCGAACCGGAGAATCCCGCAGACGGTGAGGACGCGTGCCGAGGAAAACATGGCTGACGGACCGGAGAATCCCGATGGCGGTGAGGACGCGTGCCGAGGAACACTTGGCTGGTGGACAGGAGAATCCCGCAGATGGTGAGGACGCGCGCCGAGGAAAACATCGCTGGCGGACCGGAGATTCCCGTAGGCGGTGAGGACGCGTGCCGAGGAACACTTGGCTGGCAGACCGGAGAATCCCGCAGACGGTGAGGACGCGTGCCGAGGAAAACATGGCTGGCGGACCGGAGAATCCTGCAGACGGTGAGGACGCGTGCCGAGGAACACTTGGCTGGCGGACCGGAGAATCCCGCAGACGGTGAGTACGCGAGCCGAGGAAAACATGGCTGGCGGATCGGAGAATCCCGCAGACGGTGAGGACGCGTGCCGAGGAAAACATGGCTGACGGACCGGAGAATCCCGCAGACGGTGAGGACGCATGCCGAGGAGCATTTGGCTGGCGGACAGGAGAATCCCGCAGACGGTGTGGACGCGCGCCGAGGAACATTTGGCTGGCGGACAGGAGAATCCCGCTGGCGGTGAGAACGCGCGCCGAGGAACACTTGGCTGACGGACCGGAGAATCCCGCAGACGGTGAGGACGAGCGCCAAGGAACACTTGGCCGACGGACCGGAGAAACCCGCAGATGGCGAGGACGCGCGCCGAGGAACACTTGGCTGGCGGACCGGAGAATCCCGCAGACGGCGAGGACGCGCGCCGAGGAACACATGGCTGACGGACCGGAGAATCCCGCAGACGGCGAGGACGCGTGCCGAGGAACATTTGGCTGGCGGACCGGAGAATCCTGCAGACGTTGAGGACGCGCGCCGAGGAACACTTGGTTGACGGACCGGAGAATCCCGCAGACGGTGAGGACGCGCGCCGAGGAACACTTGGCTGACGGACCGGAGAATCCCGCAGACGGTGAGGACGCGCGCCGAGGAACACTTGGCTGACGGACTGGAGAATCCCGCAGACGGTGAGGACGCGCGCCGAGGAACACATGGCTGGCGGACCGGAGAATCCCGCAGACGGTGAGGACGCCGCCGAGGAACACTTGGTTGACGGACCGGAGAATCCTGCAGACGGCGAGGACGCGCGCCGAGGAACACTTGGCTGACGGACAGGAGAATCCCGTAGACGGTGAGGACGCATGCCGAGGAACACATGGCTGCCGGACCGGAGAATCCCGCAGACGGTGAGGACGCGCGCCGAGGAACACTTGGCTGGCGGACCGGAGAATCCCGTAGATGGTGAGGACGCGCGCCAAGGAACACATGGCTGCCGGACCGGAGAATCCCGCAGACGGTGAGGACGCCGCCGAGGAACACTTGGTTGGCGGACCGGAGAATCCTGCAGACGGCGAGGACGCGCGCCGAGGAACACTTGGCTGACGGACAGGAGAATCCCGTAGACGGTGAGGACGCGCGCCAAGGAACACATGGCTGCCGGACCGGAGAATCCCGCAGACGGTGAGGACGCGTGCCAAGGAACACATGGCTGGCGGACCGGAGAATCTCGCAGACGGCGAGGACGCGCGCCGAGGAACACTTGGCTGGCGGACCGGAGAATCCCGTAGATGGTGAGGACGCGCGCCAAGGAACACATGGCTGCCGGACCGGAGAATCCCGCAGACGGTGAGGACGCCGCCGAGGAACACTTGGTTGGCGGACCGGAGAATCCTGCAGACGGCGAGGACGCGCGCCGAGGAACACTTGGCTGACGGACAGGAGAATCCCGTAGACGGTGAGGACGCGCGCCAAGGAACACATGGCTGCCGGACCGGAGAATCCCGCAGACGGTGAGGACGCGTGCCAAGGAACACATGGCTGGCGGACCGGAGAATCTCGCAGACGGTGAGGACGCGTGCCGAGGAACACTTGGCTGGCAGACCGGAGAATCCCGCAGACAGTGAGGATGCGCGCAGGGGAACACTTGGCTGGCGGACCGGAGAATCCCGCAGACGGTGAGGACGCGTGCCGAGGAAAACATGGCTGGCGGACCGGAGAATCCTGCAGACGGTGAGGATGCGCGCCGAGGAACACTTGGCTGGCGAACCGGAGAATCCCGCAGACGGTGAGGATGCGCGCCGAGGAACACATGGCTGGCGTACAGGAGAATCCCGCAGACGGTGAGGACGCGCGCCGAGGAACACTTGGCTGGCGGACAGGAGAATCCCATAGGCGGTGAGGATGCGTGCCGAGGAAAACATGGCTGGCGGATCGGAGAATCCCGCAGACGGTGAGGACGCGTGCCGAGGAACACTTGGCTGGCGAACCGGAGAATCCCGCAGACGGTGAGGACGCGTGCCGAGGAAAACATGGCTGACGGACCGGAGAATCCCGATGGCGGTGAGGACGCGTGCCGAGGAACACTTGGCTGGTGGACAGGAGAATCCCGCAGATGGTGAGGACGCGCGCCGAGGAAAACATCGCTGGCGGACCGGAGATTCCCGTAGGCGGTGAGGACGCGTGCCGAGGAACACTTGGCTGGCAGACCGGAGAATCCCGCAGACGGTGAGGACGCGCGCCGAGGAACACTTGGCTGGCGGACCGGAGAATCCCGAGACGGTGAGGAGGCGCGCCGAGGAACACATGGCTGGCGGACAGGAGAATCCCGCAGACGGTGAGGACGCGTGCTGAGGAACACATGGCTGGCGGACAGGAGAATCCCGCAGACGGTGAGGACGCGTGCTGAGGAACACATGGCTGGCGGACCGGAGAATCCCGCAGACGGTGAGGACGCGTGCCGAGGAACACTTGGCTGGCGGACCGGAGAATCCCGCAGACGGTGAGGACGCGTGCTGAGGAACACATGGCTGGCGGACCGGAGAATCCCGCAGACGGTGAGGACGCGTGCCGAGGAACACTTGGCTGGCGGACCGGAGAATCCCGCAGACGGTGAGGACGCGTGCTGAGGAACACATGGCTGGCGGACCGGAGAATCCCGCAGACGGTGAGGACGCGCGCCGAGGAACACTTGGCTGGCGGACCGGAGAATCCCGCAGACGGTGAGGACGCGCGCCGAGGAACACATGGCTGACGGACCGGAAAATCCCGCAGACGGTGAGGACGCGCGCCGAGTAACACTTGGCTGGCGGACAGGAGAATCCCAAAGACGGTGAGGACGCGTGCTGAGGAACGCATGGCTGACGGACCGGAGAATCCCAAAGACGGTGAGGACACGTGCCGAGGAACGCATGGCTGACGGACCGGAGAATACCGCAGACGGTGAGGATGCGCGCCGAGGAACACTTGGCTGGCGTACAGGAGAATCCCGCAGACGGTGAGGACGCGCGCCGAGGAACACATGGCTGACGGACCGGAGAATCCAGCAGACGATGTGGACGCGTGCCGAGGAACACTTGGTTGGCGGACAGGAGAATCCCGCAGACGTAGAGGACGCGTTCCGAGGAACACATGGCTGGCGGACCGGAGAATCCCGCAGACGGTGAGGACTCGCGCCGAGGAACACTTGGCTGGCGGACCGGAGAATCCCGCAGACGGTAAGGACGCGCGCCGAGGAACACTTCGCTGGCGGACAGGAGAATCCCGCAGATGGTGAGGACGCGTGCCGAGGAAAACATGGCTGACGGACCGGAGAATCCCGCAGACGGTGAGGACGCGTGCCGAGGAACACATGGTTGGCGGACAGGAGAATCCCGCAGACGGAGAGGACGCGTGCCGAGGAACACATGGCTGGCGGACCGGAGAATCCCGCAGACGGTCAGGACACGCGCCGAGGAACACTTGGCTGGCGGACCGGAGAATCCCGCATATGGAGAGGACGCGCACCGAGGAACACATGGCTGGCGGACAGGAGAATCCCGCAGACGGTGAGGACGCGCGCCGAGGAACACTTGGCTGGCGGACAGGAGAATCCCGTAGACGGTGAGGACGCGTGCCGAGGAACACATGGCTGACGGACCGGAGAATCCCGCAGATGGAGAGGACGCGTGCCGAGGAACACGTGGCTTGCCGACAGGAGAATCACGCAGGCGGTGAGGACGCGTGCCGAGGAACACTTGGCGGACGGACCGGAGAATCCCGCAGACGGCGAGGACGCGCGCCGAGGAACACTTGGCTGGCGGACCGGAGAATCCCGCAGACGGTGAGGACGCGTGCCGAGGAACACTTGGCTGGCGGACCGGAGAATCCCGCAGACGGTGAAGACGCGCGCCGAGGAACACATGGCTGACGGACCGGAAAATCCCGCAGACGGTGAGGACGCGCGCCGAGAAACACTTGGCTGGCGGACAGGAGAATCCCGCAGACGGTGAGGACGCGTGCCGAGGAACGCATGGCTGGCGGACCGGAAAATCCCGCAGACGGTGAGGATGCGCGCCGAGGAACGCATGGCTGGCGGACAGGAGAATCCCGCAGACGGTGAGGACGCGCGCCGAGGAACACTTGGCTGGCGGACAGGAGAATCCCGCAGACGGTGAGGATGCGTGCCGAGGAACGCATGGCTGGCGGACCGGAAAATCCCGCAGACGGTGAGGATGCGTGCCGAGGAACACTTGGCTGGCGGACAGGAGAATCCCGCAGACGATGTGGACGCGCGCCGAGGAACACTAGGTTGGCGGACAGGAGAATCCCGCAGACGGAGAGGACGCGTGCCGAGGAACACATGGCTGGCGGACCGGAGAATCCCGCAGACGGTGAGGACACGCGCCGAGGAACACTTGGCTGGCGGACCGGAGAATCCCGCAGACGGTAAGGACGCGCGCCGAGGAACACTTCGCTGGCGGACAGGAGAATCCCGCAGACGGTGAGGACGCGTGCCGAAGAACACTTGGATGGCGGACAGGAGAATCCCGCAGATGGTGAGGACGCGTGCCGAGGAAAACATGGCTGACGGACCGGAGAATCCCGCAGACGGTGAGGACGCGTGCCGAGGAACACTTGGTTGGCGGACAGGTGAATCCCGTAGACGGAGAGGACGCGTGCCGAGGAACACATGGCTGGCGGACCGGAGAATCCCGCAGACGGTGAGGACACGCGCCGAGGAACACTTGGCTGGCGGACCGGAGAATCCCGCAGACGTTGAGGACGCGCGCTGAGGAACACTTGGCTGGCGGACCGGAGAATCCCGCATATGGAGAGGACGCGCACCGAGGAACACATGGCTGGCGGACAGGAGAATCCCGCAGACGGTGAGGACGCGCGCCGAGGAACACTTGGCTGGCGGACAGGAGAATCCCGTAGACGGTGAGGACGCGTGCCGAGGAACACATGGCTGACGGACCGGAGAATCTCGCAGATGGAGAGGACGTGTGCCGAGGAACACGTGGCTTGCCGACAGGAGAATCCCGCAGGCGGTGAGGACGCGTGCCGAGGAACACTTGGCGGACGGACCGGAGAATACCGCAGACGGCGAGGACGCGTGCCGAGGAACACTTGGCGGACGGACCGGAGAATCCCGCAGACGGTGAGGACGCGCGCTGAGGAACACTTGGCCAACGGACCGGAGATCCCGCAGACGGTGAGGACGCGCGCCGAGGAACACTTGGCCGGCGGACCGGAGAATCCCGCAGACGGTGAGGACGCGCGCCGAGGAACACTTGGCCGACGGACCGGAGAATCCCGCAGACGGTGAGGACGCGCGCCGAGGAACACTTGGCCGACGGACCGGAGAATCCCGCAGACGGTGAGGACGCGCGCCGAGGAACACTTGGCCGACGGACCGGAGAATCCCGCAGACGGTGAGGACGTGCGCCGAGGAACACTTGGCCGACGGACCGGAGAATCCCGCAGACGGTGAGGACGCGCGCCGAAGAACACTTGGCCGACGGACCGGAGAATCTCGCAGACGGTGAGGACACGTGCCGAGGAACACATGGCTGGCGGACCGGAGAATCTCGCAGACGTTGAGGACGCGTGCCGAGGAACACTTGGCGGACGGACCGGAGAATCCCGCAGACGGTGAGGTCGCGTGCCGAGGAACACTTGGCTGGCGGACCGGAGAATCCCGAGACGGTGAGGACGCGCGCCGAGGAACACATGGCTGGCGGACAGGAGAATCCCGCAGACGGTGAGGACGCGTGCTGAGGAACACATGGCTGGCGGACAGGAGAATCCCGCAGACGGTGAGGACGCGTGCTGAGGAACACATGGCTGGCGGACCGGAGAATCCCGCAGAGGTTAAGGACGCGTGCCGAGGAACACTTGGCTGGCGGACCGGAGAATCCCGCAGACGGTGAGGACGCGTGCTGAGGAACACATGGCTGGCGGACCGGAGAATCCCGCAGACGGTGAGGACGCGTGCCAAGGAACACATGGCTGCCGGACCGGAGAATCCCGCAGACGGTGAGGACGCGCGCCGAGGAACACTTGGCTGGCGGACCGGAGAATCCCGCAGACGGTGAGGACGCGCGCCGAGGAACACATGGCTGACGGACCGGAAAATCCCGCAGACGGTGAGGACGCGCGCCGAGTAACACTTGGCTGGCGGACAGGAGAATCCCGCAGACGGTGAGGACGCGTGCCGAGGAACACATGGCTGACGGACCGGAGAATCCCGCAGACGGTGAGGACGCGTGCCGAGGAACACATGGCTGACGGACTGGAGAATCCCGCAGACGGTGAGGACGCGTGCCGAGGAACACATGGATGACGGACCGGAGAATCCCGCAGACGGTGAGGACGCGCGCCGAGGAACACATGGCTGGCGGACAGGAGAATCCCGCAGACGGAGAGGACGCGTGCCGAGGAACACTTGGCTGGCGGACCGGAGAATCCCACAGACGGTGAGGACACGCGCCGAGGAACGCTTGGCTGACGGACCGGAGGATCCCGCAGACGGAGAGGACGCGCGCCGAGGAAGACATGGCTGACGGACCGGAGAATCCCGCAGACGGTGAGGAGGCGCGCCGAGGAACACTTGGCTGACGGACCGGAGAATACCGCAGATGGAGAGGATGCGCGCTGAGGAGCACTTGGCGGACGGACCGGAGAATCCCGCAGACGGTGAGGACGCGCGCCGAGGAACACTTGGCAGATGGACCGGAGAATCCCGCAGACGGTGAGGACGCGTGCCGAGGAACACATGGCTGACGGACCGGAGAATCCCGCAGACGGTGAGGACGCGCGCCGGGGAACACTTGGCTGGCGGACAGGAGAATCCCGCAGACGGTGAGGACGCGGGCCGAAGAACACTTGGATGGCGGACCGGAGAATCCCGCAGATGGTGAGGACGCGTGCCGAGGAAAACATGGCTGACGGACCGGAGAATCCCGCAGACGGTGAGGACGCGTGCCGGGGAACACTTGGCTGGCGGACAGGAGAATCCCGAAGACGGTGAGGACACGTGCCGAGGAACACTTGGCGGACGGACCGGAGAATCCCGTAGACGGTGAGGACGCGTCCCGAGGAACACTTGGCTGGCGGACCGGAGAATCCCGCAGACGGTGAGGACGCATGCCGAGGAACACTTGGCTGCCGGACCGGAGAATCCCGCAGACGGTGAGGACGCGTGCCGAGGAACACTTGGCTGGCGGACTGGAGAATCCCACAGACGGTGAGGACGCGTGCCGAGGAACACTTGGCGGACGGACCGGAGAATCCCGCAGACGGTGAGGACGCGTGCCGAGGAACACATGGCTGACGGACAGGAGAATCCCGCAGACGGTGAGGTCGCGTGCCGAGGAACACTTGGCTGGCGGACCGGAGAATCCCGCAGACGGTGAGGACGCGCGCCGAGGAACACATGGCTGGCGGACCGGAGAATCCCGCAGACGGTGAGGACGCGCGCCGGGGAACACTTGGCTGGCGGACCGGAGAATCCCGCAGACGGTGAGGACGCGCGCCGAGGAACACATGGCTGGCGGACCGGAGAATCCCGCAGATGGTGAGGATGCGCGCCGAGGAACTCTTGGCTGGCAGACCGGAGAATCCCGCAGACGGCGAGGACGCGCGTCGGGGAACAATTGGCTGGCGGACCGGAGAATCCCGCAGACGGTGAGGACACGTGCCGAGGAACATTTGGCTGGCGGACCGGAGAATCCCGCAGACGGTGAGGACGTGCGCCGCGGGACATTTGGCTGGCGGACAGGAGAATCCCGCAGATGGAGAGGACGCGTGCCGAGGAACACTTGGCTGGCGGACCGGAGAATCCCGCAGACGGTGAGGACGCGCGCCGAGGAACACATGGCTGGCGGACCGGAGAATCCCGCAGACGGTGAGGACACGTGCCGAGGAACATTTGGCTGGCGGACCGGAGAATCCCGCAGACGGTGAGGACGTGCGCCGCGGGACATTTGGCTGGCGGACAGGAGAATCCCGCAGATGGAGAGGACGCCTGCCGAGGAACACTTGGCGGACGGACCGGAGAATCCCGGAGACGGTGAGGACGCGCGCCGAGGAACACTTGGCTGGCGGACCGGAGAATCCCGCAGACGTTGAGGACGCGTGCCGAGGAACACTTGGCTGGCGGACCGGAGAATCCCGCAGACGGTGAGGACGCGCGCCGAGGAACACATGGCTGGCGGACAGGAGAATCCCGCAGACGGAGAGGACGCGTGCCGAGGAACACTTGGCTGGCGGACCGGAGAATCCCGCAGACGGTGAGGACGCGGGCCGAAGAACACTTGGATGGCGGACCGGAGAATCCCGCAGATGGTGAGGACGCGTGCCGAGGAAAACATGGCTGACGGACCGGAGAATCCCGCAGACGGTGAGGACGCGTGCCGGGGAACACTTGGCTGGCGGACAGGAGAATCCCGAAGACGGTGAGGACACGTGCCGAGGAACACTTGGCGGACGGACCGGAGAATCCCGTAGACGGTGAGGACGCGTCCCGAGGAACACTTGGCTGGCGGACCGGAGAATCCCGCAGACGGTGAGGACGCATGCCGAGGAACACTTGGCTGCCGGACCGGAGAATCCCGCAGACGGTGAGGACGCGTGCCGAGGAACACTTGGCTGGCGGACTGGAGAATCCCACAGACGGTGAGGACGCGTGCCGAGGAACACTTGGCGGACGGACCGGAGAATCCCGCAGACGGTGAGGACGCGTGCCGAGGAACACATGGCTGACGGACAGGAGAATCCCGCAGACGGTGAGGTCGCGTGCCGAGGAACACTTGGCTGGCGGACCGGAGAATCCCGCAGACGGTGAGGACGCGCGCCGAGGAACACATGGCTGGCGGACCGGAGAATCCCGCAGACGGTGAGGACGCGCGCCGGGGAACACTTGGCTGGCGGACCGGAGAATCCCGCAGACGGTGAGGACGCGCGCCGAGGAACACATGGCTGGCGGACCGGAGAATCCCGCAGATGGTGAGGATGCGCGCCGAGGAACTCTTGGCTGGCAGACCGGAGAATCCCGCAGACGGCGAGGACGCGCGTCGGGGAACAATTGGCTGGCGGACCGGAGAATCCCGCAGACGGTGAGGACACGTGCCGAGGAACATTTGGCTGGCGGACCGGAGAATCCCGCAGACGGTGAGGACGTGCGCCGCGGGACATTTGGCTGGCGGACAGGAGAATCCCGCAGATGGAGAGGACGCGTGCCGAGGAACACTTGGCTGGCGGACCGGAGAATCCCGCAGACGGTGAGGACGCGCGCCGAGGAACACATGGCTGGCGGACAGGAGAATCCCGCAGACGGAGAGGACGCGTGCCGAGGAACACTTGGCTGGCGGACCGGAGAATCCCGCAGACGGAGAGGACGCGCGCCGAGGAACACTTGGCTGACGGACCGGAGAATACCGCAGATGGAGAGGACGCGCGCCGAGGAGCACTTGGCGGACGGACCGGAGAATCCCGCAGACGGTGAGGACGCGCGCCGAGGAACACATGGCTGGCGGACCAGAGAATCCTGCAGACGGTGAGGACGCGCGCTGAGGAACACTTGGCTGGCGGACCGGAGAATCCCGTAGACGGTGAGGACGCGTGCCGAGGAACACTTGGCTGGCGGACCGGAGAATCCCGCAGACGGTGAGGACACGTGCCGAGGAACATTTGGCTGGCGGACCGGAGAATCCCGCAGACGGTGAGGACGTGCGCCGCGGGACATTTGGCTGGCGGACAGGAGAATCCCGCAGATGGAGAGGACGCCTGCCGAGGAACACTTGGCGGACGGACCGGAGAATCCCGGAGACGGTGAGGACGCGCGCCGAGGAACACTTGGCTGGCGGACCGGAGAATCCCGCAGACGTTGAGGACGCGTGCCGAGGAACACTTGGCTGGCGGACCGGAGAATCCCGCAGACGGTGAGGACGCGCGCCGAGGAACACATGGCTGGCGGACAGGAGAATCCCGCAGACGGAGAGGACGCGTGCCGAGGAACACTTGGCTGGCGGACCGGAGAATCCCGCAGACGGTGAGGACACGCGCCGAGGAACACTTGGCTGACAGACCGGAGAATCCCGCAGATGCAGAGGACGCGCGCCGAGGAACACTTGGCTGACGGACCGGAGAATACCGCAGATGGAGAGGACGCGCGCCGAGGAGCACTTGGCGGACGGACCGGAGAATCCCGCAGACGGTGAGGACGCGTGCCGAGGAACACTTGGCTGGCGGACCGGAGAATCCCGCAGATGGAGAGGACGCCTGCCGAGGAACACTTGGCGGACGGACCGGAGAATCCCGGAGACGGTGAGGACGCGCGCCAAGGAACACTTGGCTGGCGGACCGGAGAATCCCGCAGACGTTGAGGACGCGCGCCGAGGAACACATGGCTGACGGACCGGAGAATCCCGCAGACGGTGAGGACGCGCGCCGGGGAACACTTGGCGGACGGACCGGAGAATCCCGGAGACGGTGAGGACGCGCGCCGAGGAACACTTGGCTGGCGGACCGGAGAATCCCGCAGACGTTGAGGACGCGTGCCGAGGAACACTTGGCTGGCGGACCGGAGAATCCCGCAGACGGTGAGGACGCGCGCCGAGGAACACATGGCTGGCGGACAGGAGAATCCCGCAGACGGAGAGGACGCGTGCCGAGGAACACTTGGCTGGCGGACCGGAGAATCCCGCAGACGGTGAGGACGCGGGCCGAAGAACACTTGGATGGCGGACCGGAGAATCCCGCAGATGGTGAGGACGCGTGCCGAGGAAAACATGGCTGACGGACCGGAGAATCCCGCAGACGGTGAGGACGCGTGCCGGGGAACACTTGGCTGGCGGACAGGAGAATCCCGAAGACGGTGAGGACACGTGCCGAGGAACACTTGGCGGACGGACCGGAGAATCCCGTAGACGGTGAGGACGCGTCCCGAGGAACACTTGGCTGGCGGACCGGAGAATCCCGCAGACGGTGAGGACGCATGCCGAGGAACACTTGGCTGCCGGACCGGAGAATCCCGCAGACGGTGAGGACGCGTGCCGAGGAACACTTGGCTGGCGGACTGGAGAATCCCACAGACGGTGAGGACGCGTGCCGAGGAACACTTGGCGGACGGACCGGAGAATCCCGCAGACGGTGAGGACGCGTGCCGAGGAACACATGGCTGACGGACAGGAGAATCCCGCAGACGGTGAGGTCGCGTGCCGAGGAACACTTGGCTGGCGGACCGGAGAATCCCGCAGACGGTGAGGACGCGCGCCGAGGAACACATGGCTGGCGGACCGGAGAATCCCGCAGACGGTGAGGACGCGCGCCGGGGAACACTTGGCTGGCGGACCGGAGAATCCCGCAGACGGTGAGGACGCGCGCCGAGGAACACATGGCTGGCGGACCGGAGAATCCCGCAGATGGTGAGGATGCGCGCCGAGGAACTCTTGGCTGGCAGACCGGAGAATCCCGCAGACGGCGAGGACGCGCGTCGGGGAACAATTGGCTGGCGGACCGGAGAATCCCGCAGACGGTGAGGACACGTGCCGAGGAACATTTGGCTGGCGGACCGGAGAATCCCGCAGACGGTGAGGACGTGCGCCGCGGGACATTTGGCTGGCGGACAGGAGAATCCCGCAGATGGAGAGGACGCGTGCCGAGGAACACTTGGCTGGCGGACCGGAGAATCCCGCAGACGGTGAGGACGCGCGCCGAGGAACACATGGCTGGCGGACAGGAGAATCCCGCAGACGGAGAGGACGCGTGCCGAGGAACACTTGGCTGGCGGACCGGAGAATCCCGCAGACGGAGAGGACGCGCGCCGAGGAACACTTGGCTGACGGACCGGAGAATACCGCAGATGGAGAGGACGCGCGCCGAGGAGCACTTGGCGGACGGACCGGAGAATCCCGCAGACGGTGAGGACGCGCGCCGAGGAACACATGGCTGGCGGACCAGAGAATCCTGCAGACGGTGAGGACGCGCGCTGAGGAACACTTGGCTGGCGGACCGGAGAATCCCGTAGACGGTGAGGACGCGTGCCGAGGAACACTTGGCTGGCGGACCGGAGAATCCCGCAGACGGTGAGGACACGTGCCGAGGAACATTTGGCTGGCGGACCGGAGAATCCCGCAGACGGTGAGGACGTGCGCCGCGGGACATTTGGCTGGCGGACAGGAGAATCCCGCAGATGGAGAGGACGCCTGCCGAGGAACACTTGGCGGACGGACCGGAGAATCCCGGAGACGGTGAGGACGCGCGCCGAGGAACACTTGGCTGGCGGACCGGAGAATCCCGCAGACGTTGAGGACGCGTGCCGAGGAACACTTGGCTGGCGGACCGGAGAATCCCGCAGACGGTGAGGACGCGCGCCGAGGAACACATGGCTGGCGGACAGGAGAATCCCGCAGACGGAGAGGACGCGTGCCGAGGAACACTTGGCTGGCGGACCGGAGAATCCCGCAGACGGTGAGGACACGCGCCGAGGAACACTTGGCTGACAGACCGGAGAATCCCGCAGATGCAGAGGACGCGCGCCGAGGAACACTTGGCTGACGGACCGGAGAATACCGCAGATGGAGAGGACGCGCGCCGAGGAGCACTTGGCGGACGGACCGGAGAATCCCGCAGACGGTGAGGACGCGCGCCGAGGAACACATGGCTGGCGGACCAGAGAATCCTGCAGACGGTGAGGACGCGCGCTGAGGAACACTTGGCTGGCGGACCGGAGAATCCCGTAGACGGTGAGGACGCGTGCCGAGGAACACTTGGCTGGCGGACCGGAGAATCCCGCAGATGGAGAGGACGCCTGCCGAGGAACACTTGGCGGACGGACCGGAGAATCCCGGAGACGGTGAGGACGCGCGCCAAGGAACACTTGGCTGGCGGACCGGAGAATCCCGCAGACGTTGAGGACGCGCGCCGAGGAACACATGGCTGACGGACCGGAGAATCCCGCAGACGGTGAGGACGCGCGCCGGGGAACACTTGGCTGGCGGACAGGAGAATCCCGCAGAAGGTGAGGACGCGTGCCGAGGAATACTTGGCGGACGGACCGGAGAATCCCGCAGACGGTGAGGACGCGTGCAGAGGAACACTTGGCTGCCGGACCGGAGAGTCCCGTAGACGGTGAGGACGCGTCCCGAGGAACACTTGGCTGGCGGACCGGAGAATCCCGCAGACGGTGAGGACGCGTGCAGAGGAACACTTGGCTGCCGGACCGGAGAATCCCGCAGACGGTGAGGACGCGCGCCGAGGAACAGTTGGCGGACGGACCGGAGAATCCCGCAGACGGTGAGGACGCGTGCCGAGGAACACATGGCTGACGGACAGGAGAATCCCGCAGACGGTGAGGACGCGTGCCGAGGAACACTTGGCGGACGGACCGGAGAATCCCGCAGACGGTGAGGACGCGTGCCGAGGAACACTTGGCTGACGGACAGGAGAATCCCGCAGACGGTGAGGACGCGTGCCGAGGAACACTTGGCTGGCGGACAGTAGAATCCCGCAGACGGTGAGGACGCGTGCCGAGTAACACTTGGCTGGCGGACCGGAGAATCCCGCAGACGGTGAGGACGCGCGCCGAGGAACACATGGCTGACGGACCGGAGAATCCCGAGACGGTGAGGACGCGCGCCGGGGAACACATGGCTGTCGGACCGGAGAATCCCGCAGATGGTGAGGACGCGCGCCGAGGAACTCTTGGCTGGCAGACCGGAGAATCCCGCAGACGGCGAGGACGCGCGTCGGGGAACACTTGGCTGGCGGACCGGAGAATCCCGCAGACGGTGAGGACACGTGCCGAGGAACATTTGGCTGGCGGACCGGAGAATCCCGCAGACGGTGAGGACGCGTGCCGAGGAACACTTGGCTGGCGGACCGGAAAATCCCGCAGACGGTGAAGACGCGTGCCGAGGAACATTTGGCTGGCGGACAGGAGAATCCCGCAGATGGAGAGGACGCGTGCCGAGGAACACTTGGCTGGCGGACCGGAGAATCCCGCAGATGGAGAGGACGCGCGCCGAGGAACACTTGGCGGACGGACCGGAGAATCCCGCAGACAGTGAGGACGCGTGCCGAGGAACACTTGGCGGACGGACCGGAGAATCCCGGAGACGGTGAGGACGCGCGCCAAGGAACACTTGGCTGGCGGACCGGAGAATCCCGCAGACGTTGAGGACGCGTGCCGAGGAACACTTGGCTGGCGGACCGGAGAATCCCGCAGACGGTGAGGACGCGCGCCGAGGAACACATGGCTGGCGGACAGGAGAATCCCGCAGACGGAGAGGACGCGTGCCGAGGAACACTTGGCTGGCGGACCGGAGAATCCCGCAGACGGAGAGGACGCGTGCCGAGGAACACTTGGCTGGCGGACCGGAGAATACCGCAGACGGTGAGGATACGCGCCGAGGAACACTTGGCTGACGGACCGGAGAATCCCGCAGACGGAGAGGACGCGCGGAGGAACACATGGCTGACGGACCGGAGAATCCCGCAGACGGAGAGGACGCGCGCCGAGGAACACTTGGCTGACGGACCGGAGAATACCGCAGATGGAGAGGACGCGCGCCGAGGAGCACTTGGCGGACGGACCGGAGAATCCCGCAGACGGTGAGAACGCGCGCCGAGGAACACATGGCTGACGGACCGGAGAATCCCGCAGACGGTGAGGACACGTGCCGAGGAACACATGGCTGGCGGACCGGAGAATCCCGCAGACGGTGAGGATGCGTGCCGAGGAACACTTGGCTGACGGACCGGAGAATCCCGCAGACGGTGAGGACGCGCGCCGAGGAACACATGGCTGACGGACCGGAGAATCCCGCAGACGGTGAGGACGCGCGCCGGGGAACACTTGGCTGGCGGACAGGAGAATCCCGCAGACGGTGAGGACGCGTGCCGAGGAACACTTGGCGGACGGACCGGAGAATCCCGTAGACGGTGAGGACGCGTCCCGAGGAACACTTGGCTGGCGGACCGGAGAATCCCGCAGACGGTGAGGACGTGCGCCGCGGGACATTTGGCTGGCGGACAGGAGAATCCCGCAGATGGAGAGGACGAGTGCCGAGGAACACTTGGCTGGTGGACCGGAGAATCCCGCAGACGGTGAGGACGTGCGCCGCGGGACATTTGGCTGGCGGACAGGAGAATCCCGCAGACGGTGAGGACGCGTGCCGAGGAACACTTGGCTGGCGGACTGGAGAATCCCGCAGACGGTGAGGACGCTTGCCGAGGAACACTAGGCGGACGGACCGGAGAATCCCGCAGACGGTGAGGACGCGTGCCGAGGAACACATGGCTGACGGACAGGAGAATCCCGCAGACGGTGAGGACGCGTGCCGAGGAACACTTGGCTGGCGGACAGTAGAATCCCGCAGACGGTGAGGACGCGTGCCGAGGAACACTTGGCTGGCGGACAGGAGAATCCCGCAGACGGTGAGGACGCGTGCCGAGGAACACTTGGCGGACGGACCGGAGAATCCCGTAGACGGTGAGGACGCGTGCCGAGGAAAACATGGCTGGCGGACCGGAGATTCGCGCAGATGGAGAGGACGCGCGCCGAGGAACACTTGGCTGGCGGACAGGAGAATCCCGTAGACGGTGAGGACGTGTGCCGAGGAACACTTGGCGGACGGACCGGAGAATCCCGCAGACGGTGAGGACGCACGCCGAGGAACACGTGGCTGGCGGACCGGAGAATCCCGCAGACGGTGAGGACGCGCGCCGAGGAACACATGGCTGACGGACGGGAGAATCCCGCAGACGGAGAGGACGCGCGCCGAGGAACACTTGGCTGACGGACCGGAGAATACCGCTGATGGAGAGGACGCGCGCCGAGGAGCACTTGGCGGACGGACCGGAGAATCCCGCAGACGGTGAGGACGCGCGCCGAGGAACACTTGGCGGATGGACCGGAGAATCCCGCAGACGGTGAGGACGCGTGCCGAGGAACACTTGGCTGGCGGACCGGAGAATCCCGCAGACGGTGAGGACACGTGCCGAGGAACATTTGGCTGGCGGATCGGAGAATCCCGCAGACGGTGAGGACGTGCGCCGCGGGACATTTGGCTGGCGGACAGGAGAATCCCGCAGATGGAGAGAACGCCTGCCGAGGAACACTTGGCGGACGGACCGGAGAATCCCGGAGACGGTGAGGACGCGCGCCGAGGAACACTTGGCTGGCGGACCGGAGACTCCCGCAGACGGTGAGGACGCGCGCCTTGGAACACATGGCTGACGGACCGGAGAATCTCGCAGACGGTGAGGACGCGTGCCGAGGAACACTTGGCTGGCGGACCGGAGCATCCCGCAGACGGTGAGGACGCGCGCCGAGGAACACATGACTGGCGGACAGGAGAATCCCGCAGACGGTGAGGACACGCGCGGAGGAACACTTGGCTGACAGACCGGAGAATCCCGCAGACGGAGAGGACGCGCGCCGAGGAACACTTGGCGGACGGACCGGAGAATACCGCAGATGGAGAGGACGCGCGGAGGAACACTTGGCTGACGGACCGGAGAATCCCGTAGACGGTGAGGACGCGTCCCGAGGAACACTTGGCTGGCGGACCGGAGAATCCCGCAGACGGTGAGGACGCGTGCCGAGGAACACTTGGTTGCCGGACCGGAGAATCCCGCAGACGGTGAGGACGCACGCCGAGGAACACTTGGCTGGCGGACCGGAGAATCCCGCAGACGGTGAGGACGCGTGCCGAGGAACACTTGGCTGGCGGACTGGAGAATCCCGCAGACGGTGAGGACGCGCGCCGAGGAACACATGGCTGACGGACGGGAGAATCCCGCAGACGGTGAGGACGCGCGCCGAGGAACACTTGGCTGCCGGACCGGAGAATCCCGCAGACGGTGAGGATGCGCGCCGGGGAACACTTGGCTGGCGGACAGGAGAATCCCGCAGACGGTGAGGACGCGTGCCGAGGAACACTTGGCGGACGGACCGGAGAATCCCGTAGACGGTGAGGACGCGTCCCGAGGAACACTTGGCTGGCGGACCGGAGAATCCCGCAGACGGTGAGGACGCGTGCCGAGGAACACTTGGCTGCCGGACCGGAGAATCCCGCAGACGGTGAGGACGGACGCCGAGGAACACTTGGCTGGCGGACCGGAGAATCCCGCAGACGGTGAGGACGCGTGCCGAGGAGCACTTGGCGGACGGACCGGAGAATCCCGCAGACGGTGAGGACGCGTGCCGAGGAACACATGGCTGACGGACAGGAGAATCCCGCAGACGGTGAGGACGCGTGCCGAGGAACACTTGGCTGGCGGACAGGAGAATCCCGCAGACGGTGAGGACGCGAGCCGAGGAACACATGGCTGGCGGACAGGAGAATCCCGCAGACGGAGAGGACGCGTGCCGAGGAACACTTGGCTGGCGGACCGGAGAATCCCGCAGACGGTGAGGACACACGCCGAGGAACGCTTGGCTGACGGACCGGAGAATCCCGCAGACGGAGAGGACGCGCGCCGAGGAACACTTGGCTGACGGAACGGAGAATACCGCAGATGGAGAGGACGCGCGCCGAGGAGCACTTGGCGGACGGACCGGAGAATCCCGCAGACGGTGAGGACGCGCGCCGAGGAACACTTGGCGGATGGACCTGAGAATCCCGCAGACGGTGAGGACGCGCGCCGAGGAACACATGGCTGGCGGACCAGAGAATCCCGCAGACGGTGAGGACGCGCGCCGAGGAACACATGGCTGGCGGACCAGAGAATCCCGCAGACGGTGAGGACGCGCGCTGAGGAACACTTGGCTGGCGGACCGGAGAATCCTGCAGACGGTGAGGACGCGCGCTGAGGAACACTTGGCTGGCGGACCGGAGAATCCCGCAGACGGTGAGGACGCGCGCCGAGGAAAACATGGTTGGCGGACCAGAGAATCCCGCAGACGGTGAGGACGCGTGCCGAGGAACACTTGGCGGACGGACCGGAGAATCCCGTAGACGGTGAGGACGCGTGCCGAGGAAAACATGGCTGGCGGACCGGAGATTCGCGCAGATGGAGAGGACGCGCGCCGAGGAACACTTGGCTGGCGGACAGGAGAATCCCGTAGACGGTGAGGACGTGTGCCGAGGAACACTTGGCGGACGGACCGGAGAATCCCGCAGACGGTGAGGACGCACGCCGAGGAACACGTGGCTGGCGGACCGGAGAATCCCGCAGACGGTGAGGACGCGCGCCGAGGAACACATGGCTGACGGACGGGAGAATCCCGCAGACGGAGAGGACGCGCGCCGAGGAACACTTGGCTGACGGACCGGAGAATACCGCTGATGGAGAGGACGCGCGCCGAGGAGCACTTGGCGGACGGACCGGAGAATCCCGCAGACGGTGAGGACGCGCGCCGAGGAACACTTGGCGGATGGACCGGAGAATCCCGCAGATGGTGAGGACGCGCGCCGAGGAACACATGGCTGGCGGACCAGAGAATCCCGCAGACGGTGAGGACGCGCGCTGAGGAACACTTGGCTGGCGGACCGGAGAATCCCGCAGACGGTGAGGACGCGCGCCGAGGAAAACATGGCTGGCGGACCAGAGAATCCCGCAGACGGTGAGGACGCGTGCCGAGGAACACTTGGCGGACGGACCGGAGAATCCCGTAGACGGTGAGGACGCGTCCCGAGGAACACTTGGCTGGCGGACCGGAGAATCCCGCAGACGGTGAGGACGCGTGCCGAGGAACACTTGGCTGCCGGAACGGAGAATCCCGCAGACAGTGAGGACGCGCGCCGAGGAACACTTGGCTGACAGACCGGAGAATCCCGCAGACGGAGAGGACGCGTGCCGAGGAACACTTGGCTGACGGACCGGAGAATACCGCAGATGGAGAGGACGCGCGCCGAGGAGCACTTGGCGGACGGACCGGAGAATCCCGCAGACGGTGAGGACGCGCGCCGAGGAACACATGGCTGGCGGACCAGAGAATCCTGCAGACGGTGAGGACGCGCGCCGAGGAACACATGGCTGACGGACCGGAGAATCCCGTAGACGGTGAGGACGCGTGCCGAGGAACACTTGGCTGGCGGACCGGAGAATCCCGCAGACGGTGAGGACACGTGCCGAGGAACATTTGGCTGGCGGATCGGAGAATCCCGCAGACGGTGAGGACGTGCGCCGCGGGACATTTGGCTGGCGGACAGGAGAATCCCGCAGATGGAGAGAACGCCTGCCGAGGAACACTTGGCGGACGGACCGGAGAATCCCGGAGACGGTGAGGACGCGCGCCGAGGAACACTTGGCTGGCGGACCGGAGACTCCCGCAGACGGTGAGGACGCGCGCCTTGGAACACATGGCTGACGGACCGGAGAATCCCGCAGACGGTGAGGACGCGTGCCGAGGAACACTTGGCTGGCGGACCGGAGAATCCCGCAGACGGTGAGGACGCGCGCCGAGGAACACATGACTGGCGGACAGGAGAATCCCGCAGACGGTGAGGACACGCGCGGAGGAACACTTGGCTGACAGACCGGAGAATCCCGCAGACGGAGAGGACGCGCGCCGAGGAACACTTGGCTGACGGACCGGAGAATACCGCAGATGGAGAGGACGCGCGCCGAGGAGCACTTGGCGGACGGACCGGAGAATCCCGCAGACGGTGAGGACGCGCGCCGAGGAACACTTGGCGGATGGACCTGAGAATCCCGCAGACGGTGAGGACGCGCGCCGAGGAACACATGGCTGGCGGACCAGAGAATCCCGCAGACGGTGAGGACGCGCGCCGAGGAACACATGGCTGGCGGACCAGAGAATCCCGCAGACGGTAAGGACGCGCGCTGAGGAACACTTGGCTGGCGGACCGGAGAATCCTGCAGACGGTGAGGACGCGCGCTGAGGAACACTTGGCTGGCGGACCGGAGAATCCCGCAGACGGTGAGGACGCGCGCCGAGGAAAACATGGTTGGCGGACCAGAGAATCCCGCAGACGGTGAGGACGCGTGCCGAGGAACACTTGGCGGACGGACCGGAGAATCCCGTAGACGGTGAGGACGCGTGCCGAGGAAAACATGGCTGGCGGACCGGAGATTCGCGCAGATGGAGAGGACGCGCGCCGAGGAACACTTGGCTGGCGGACAGGAGAATCCCGTAGACGGTGAGGTCGTGTGCCGAGGAACACTTGGCGGACGGACCGGAGAATCCCGCAGATGGAGAGGACGCGCGCCGAGGAGCACTTGGCGGACGGACCGGAGAATCCCGCAGACGGTGAGGACGCGCGCCGAGGAACACATGGCTGGCGGACCAGAGAATCCTGCAGACGGTGAGGACGCGTGCCGCGGAACACATGGCTGGCGGACCAGAGAATCCTGCAGACGGTGAGGACGCGCGCTGAGGAACACTTGGCTGGCGGACCGGAGAATCCCGTAGACGGCGAGGACGCGTGCCGAGGAACACTTGGCTGGCGGACCGGAGAATCCCGCAGACGGTGAGGACGCGCGCCGAGGAAAACATGGCTGGCGGACCAGAGAATCCCGCAGACGGTGAGGACGCGTGCCGAGGAAAACATGGCTGGCGGACCGGAGAATCCCGCAGATGGAGAGGACGCGCGCCGAGGAACACTTGGCTGGCGGAGAGGAGAATCCCGTAGACGGTGAGGACGCGTGCCGAGGAACACTTGGCAGACGGACCGGAGAACCCCGCAGACGGTGAGGACGCACGCCGAGGAACACTTGGCTGGCGGACCGGAGAATCCCGCAGACGGAGAGGACGCGCGCCGAGGAACACTTGGCTGACGGACCGGAGAATACCGCAGATGGAGAGGACGCGCGCCGAGGAGCACTTGGCGGACGGACCGGAGAATCCCGCAGACGGTGAGGACGCGCGCCGAGGAACACTTGGCGGATGGACCGGAGAATCCCGCAGACGGTGAGGACGCGCGCCGAGGAACACATGGCTGGCGGACCAGAGAATCCCGCAGACGGTGAGGACGCGCGCTGAGGAACACTTGGCTGGCGGACCGGAGAATCCCGCAGGCGGTGAGGACGCGCGCCGAGGAAAACATGGCTGGCGGACCAGAGAATCCCGCAGACGGTGAGGACGCGTGCCGAGGAACACTTGGCGGACGGACCGGAGAATCCCGTAGACGGTGAGGACGCGTGCCGAGGAAAACATGGCTGGCGGACCGGAGATTCCCGCAGATGGAGAGGACGCGCGCCGAGGAACACTTGGCTGGCGGACAGGAGAATCCCGTAGACGGTGAGGACGCGTGCCGAGGAACACTTGGCTGGCGGACAGGAGAATCCCGTAGACGGTGAGGACGCGTGCCGAGGAACACTTGGCGGACGGACCGGAGAATCCCGCAGACAGTGAGGACGCACGCCGAGGAACACATGGCTGACGGACGGGAGAATCCCGCAGACGGTGAGGACGCGTGCCGAGGAACACTTGGCGGACGGACCGGAGAATCCCGCAGACGGTGAGGACGCGTGCCGAGGAACACTTGGCTGCCGGAACGGAGAATCCCGCAGACAGTGAGGACGCGCGCCGAGGAACACTTGGCTGACAGACCGGAGAATCCCGCAGACGGAGAGGACGCGTGCCGAGGAACACTTGGCTGACGGACCGGAGAATACCGCAGATGGAGAGGACGCGCGCCGAGGAGCACTTGGCGGACGGACCGGAGAATCCCGCAGATGGAGAGGACGCGCGCCGAGGAGCACTTGGCTGACGGACTGGAGAATCCCGCAGACGGTGAGGACGCGCGCCGAGGAACACATGGCTGGCGGACCAGAGAATCCTGCAGACGGTGAGGACGCGCGCCGAGGAACACATGGCTGACGGACCGGAGAATCCCGTAGACGGTGAGGACGCGTGCCGAGGAACACTTGGCTGGCGGACCGGAGAATCCCGCAGACGGTGAGGACACGTGCCGAGGAACATTTGGCTGGCGGATCGGAGAATCCCGCAGACGGTGAGGACGTGCGCCGCGGGACATTTGGCTGGCGGACAGGAGAATCCCGCAGATGGAGAGAACGCCTGCCGAGGAACACTTGGCGGACGGACCGGAGAATCCCGGAGACGGTGAGGACGCGCGCCGAGGAACACTTGGCTGGCGGACCGGAGACTCCCGCAGACGGTGAGGACGCGCGCCTTGGAACACATGGCTGACGGACCGGAGAATCCCGCAGACGGTGAGGACGCGTGCCGAGGAACACTTGGCTGGCGGACCGGAGAATCCCGCAGACGGTGAGGACGCGCGCCGAGGAACACATGACTGGCGGACAGGAGAATCCCGCAGACGGTGAGGACACGCGCGGAGGAACACTTGGCTGACAGACCGGAGAATCCCGCAGACGGAGAGGACGCGCGCCGAGGAACACTTGGCTGACGGACCGGAGAATACCGCAGATGGAGAGGACGCGCGCCGAGGAGCACTTGGCGGACGGACCGGAGAATCCCGCAGACGGTGAGGACGCGCGCCGAGGAACACATGGCTGGCGGACCAGAGAATCCTGCAGACGGTGAGGACGCGCGCTGAGGAACACTTGGCTGGCGGACCGGAGAATCCCGTAGACGGTGAGGACGCGCGCCGAGGAACACTTGGCTGGCGGACCAGAGAATCCCGCAGACGGTGAGGATGCGTGCCGAGGAACACTTGGCTGGCGGACCGGAGAATCCCGCAGACGGTGAGGACGCGCGCTGAGGAACACTTGGCTGGCGGACCGGAGAATCCCGCAGACGGTGAGGACGCGCGCCGAGGAAAACATGGCTGGCGGACCAGAGAATCCCGCAGACGGTGAGGACGCGTGCCGAGGAAAACATGGCTGGCGGACCGGAGAATCCCGCAGATGGAGAGGACGCGCGCCGAGGAACACTTGGCTGGCGGACAGGAGAATCCCGTAGACGGTGAGGACGCGTGCCGAGGAACACTTGGCGGACGGACCGGAGAATCCCGCAGACGGTGAGGACGCACGCCGAGGAACACTTGGCTGGCGGACCGGAGAATCCCGCAGACGGTGAGGACGCGCGCCTTGGAACACATGGCTGACGGACCGGAGAATCCCGCAGACGGTGAGGACACGTGCCGAGGAACACATGGCTGGCGGACCGGAGAATCCCGCAGACGGTGAGGACGTGTGCCGAGGAACACTTGGCTGGCGGACCGGAGAATCCCGCAGACGGTGAGGACGCGCGCCGAGGAACACATGGCTGACGGACCGGAGAATCCCGCAGACGGTGAGGACGCGCGCCGGGGAACACTTGGCTGGCGGACAGGAGAATCCCGCAGACGGTGAGGACGCGTGCCGAGGAACACTTGGCGGAGGGACCGGAGAGTCCCGTAGACGGTGAGGACGCGTCCCGAGGAACACTTGGCTGGCGGACCGGAGAATCCCGCAGACGGTGAGGACGCACGCCAAGGAACACTTGGCGGGCGGACCGGAGAATCCCGCAGACGGTGAGGACGCGTGCCGAGGAACACTTGGCTGGCGGACTGGAGAATCCCGCAGACGGTGAGGACGCTTGCCTAGGAACACTTGGCAGACGGACCGGAGAATCCCGCAGACGGTGAGGACGCGTGCCGAGGAACACATGGCTGACGGACAGGAGAATCCCGCAGACGGTGAGGACGCGTGCCGAGGAACACTTGGCTGGCGGACAGGAGAATCCCGCAGACGGTGAGGACGCGTGCCGAGGAACACATGGCTGGCGGACCGGAGAATCCCGCAGACGGTGAGGACGCGTGCCGAGGAACACTTGGCTGGCGGACCGGAGAATCCCGCAGACGGTGAGGACGCGCGCCGAGGAACACTTGGCTGACGGACCGGAGAATCCAGAGACGGTGAGGACGCGCGCCGGGGAACAGTTGGCTGGCGGACCGGAGAATCCCGCAGACGGTGAGGACGCGCACCGAGGAACACATGGCTGGCGGACCGGAGAATCCCGCAGACGGTGAGGACGCGTGCCGAGGAACACTTGGCTGGCGGACCGGAGAATCCCGCAGACGGTGAGGACGCGCGCCGAGGAACACTTGGCTGACGGACCGGAGAATCCCGAGACGGTGAGGACGCGCGCCGGGGAACAGTTGGCTGGCGGACCGGAGAATCCCGCAGACGGTGAGGACGCGCACCGAGGAACACATGGCTGGCGGACCGGAGAATCCCGCAGATGGTGAGGACGCGCGCCGAGGAACTCTTGGCTGGCAGACCGGAGAATCCCGCAGACGGCGAGGACGCGCGTCGGGGAACACTTGGCTGGCGGACCGGAGAATCCCGCAGACGGTGAGGACACGTGCCGAGGAACATTTGGCTGGCGGACCGGAGAATCCCGCAGACGGTGAGGACGCGTGCCGAGGAACACTTGGCTGGCGGACCGGAAAATCCCGCAGATGGAGAGGACGCGTGCCGAGGAACACTTGGCTGGCGGACCGGAGAATCCCGCAGACGGTGAGGACGCCTGCCGAGGAACACTTGGCGGACGGACCGGAGAATCCCGCAGACGGTGAGGACACGTGCCGAGGAACATTTGGCTGGCGGACAGGAGAATCCCGCAGATGGAGAGGACGCGTGCCGAGGAACACTTGGCTGGCGGACCGGAGAATCCCGCAGACGGTGAGGACGTGCGCCACGGGACATTTGGCTGGCGGACAGGAGAATCCCGCAGATGGAGAGGACGCCTGCCGAGGAACACTTGGCGGACGGACCGGAGAATCCCGGAGACGGTGAGGACGCGCGCCGAGGAACACTTGGCTGGCGGACCGGAGAATCCCGCAGACGTTGAGGACGCGTGCCGAGGAACACTTGGCTAGCGGTCCGGAGAATCCCGAGACGGTGAGGACGCGCGCCGGGAAACACGTGGCTGGCGGACCGGAGAATCCCGCAGACGGTGAGGACGCACGCCGAGGAACACTTGGCTGGCGGAACGGAGAATCCCGCAGACGGTGAGGACGCGCGCCGAGGAACACATGGCTGACGGACCGGAGAATCCCGCAGACGGTGAGGACACGTGCCGAGGAACACATGGCTGGCGGACCGGAGAATCCCGCAGACGGTGAGGACGCGTGCCGAGGAACACTTCGCTGACGGACCGGAGAATCCCGCAGACGGTGAGGACGCGCGCCGAGGAACACATGGCTGACGGACCGGAGAATCCCGCAGACGGTGAGGACGCGCGCCGGGGAACACTTGGCTGGCGGACAGGAGAATCCCGCAGACGGTGAGGACGCGTGCCGAGGAACACTTGGCCGACGGACCGGAGAATCCCGTAGACGGTGAGGACGCGTCCCGAGGAACACTTGGCTGCCGGACCGGAGAATCCCGCAGACGGTGAGGACGGACGCCGAGGAACACTTGGCTGGCGGACCGGAGAATCCCGCAGACGGTGAGGACGCGTGCTGAGGAGCACTTGGCGGACGGACCGGAGAATCCCGCAGACGGTGAGGACGCGTGCCGAGGAACACATGGCTGACGGACAGGAGAATCCCGCAGACGGTGAGGACGCGTGCCGAGGAACACTTGGCTGGCGGACAGGAGAATCCCGCAGACGGTGAGGACGCGTGCCGAGGAACACTTGGCTGGCGGACAGGAGAATCCCGCAGACGGTGAGGACGCGTGCCGAGGAACACTTGGCGGACGGACCGGAGAATCCCGCAGACGGTGAGGACGCGTGCCGAGGAACACTTGGCTGGCGGACCGGAGAGTCCCGCAGACGGAGAGGACGCGTGCCGAGGAACACATGGCTGGCGGACAGGAGAATCCCGCAGACGGAGAGGACGCGTGCCGAGGAACACATGGCTGGCGGACAGGAGAATCCCGCAGACGGAGAGGACGCGTGCCGAGGAACACTTGGCTGGCGGACCGGAGAGTCCCGCAGACGGTGAGGACACGCGCCGAGGAACACTTGGCTGACGGAACGGAGAATACCGCAGATGGAGAGGACGCGCGCCGAGGAGCACTTGGCGGACGGACCGGAGAATCCCGCAGACGGTGAGGACGCGCGCCGAGGAACACTTGGCGGATGGACCTGAGAATCCCGCAGACGGTGAGGACGCGCGCCGAGGAACACATGGCTGGCGGACCAGAGAATCCCGCAGACGGTGAGGACGCGCGCCGAGGAACACATGGCTGGCGGACCAGAGAATCCCGCAGACGGTGAGGACGCGCGCTGAGGAACACTTGGCTGGCGGACCGGAGAATCCCGCAGACGGTGAGGACGCGCGCCGAGGAAAACATGGCTGGCGGACCAGAGAATCCCGCAGACGGTGAGGACGCGTGCCGAGGAACACTTGGCGGACGGACCGGAGAATCCCGTAGACGGTGAGGACGCGTGCCGAGGAAAACATGGCTGGCGGACCGGAGATTCGCGCAGATGGAGAGGACGCGCGCCGAGGAACACTTGGCTGGCGGACAGGAGAATCCCGTAGACGGTGAGGACGTGTGCCGAGGAACACTTGGCGGACGGACCGGAGAATCCCGCAGACGGTGAGGACGCACGCCGAGGAACACGTGGCTGGCGGACCGGAGAATCCCGCAGACCGTGAGGACGCGCGCCGAGGAACACATGGCTGACGGACGGGAGAATCCCGCAGACGGTGAGGACGCGCGCCGAGGAACACTTGGCTGACGGACGGGAGAATCCCGCAGACGGTGAGGACGCGCGCCGAGGAACACTTGGCTGGCGGATAGGAGAATCCCGCAGACGGTGAGGACGCGCGCCGGGGAACACTTGGCTGGCGGACAGGAGAATCCCGCAGACGGTGAGGACGCGTGCCGAGGAACACTTGGCGGACGGACCGGAGAATCCCGTAGACGGTGAGGACGCGTCCCGAGGAACACTTGGCTGGCGGACCGGAGAATCCCGCAGACGGTGAGGACGCGTCCCGAGGAACACTTGGCTGGCGGACCGGAGAATCCCGCAGACGGTGAGGACGCGTGCCGAGGAACACTTGGCTGCCGGACCGGAGGATCCCGCAGGCGGAGGGGACGCACGCCGAGGAACACTTGGCTGACGGACCGGAGAATCCCGCAGACGGTGAGGACGCGTGCCGAGGAACACTTGGCTGGCGGACTGGAGAATCCCGCAGACGGTGAGGACGTGTGCCGAGGTACACTTGGCGGACGGACCGGAGAATCCCGCAGACGGTGAGGACGCATGCCGAGGAACACATGGCTGATGGACAGGAGAATCCCGCAGACGGTGAGGACGTGTGCCGAGGTACACTTGGCGGACGGACCGGAGAATCCCGCAGACGGTGAGGACGCGTGCCGAGGAACACTTGGCTGGCGGACAGGAGAATCCCGCAGACGGTGAGGACGCGTGCCGAGGAACACTTGGCTGGCGGACAGGAGAATCCCGCAGACGGTGAGGATGCGTGCCGAGGAACACTTGGCTAGCGGACCGGAGAATCCCGCAGACGGTGAGGACGCGCGCCGAGGAACACATGGCTGACGGTCCGGAGAATCCCGAGACGGTGAGGACGCGCGCCGGGGAACACATGGCTGGCGGACCGGAGAATCCAGCAGATGGTGAGGACGCGCGCCGAGGAACACTTGGCTGGCAGACCGGAGAATCCCGTAGACGGCGAGGACGCGCGCCGAGGAACACTTGGCTGGCAGACCGGAGAATCCCGCAGACGGCGAGGACGCGCGCCGGGGAACACTTGGCTGGCGGACCGGAGAATCCCGCAGACGGTGAGGACGCGTGCTGAGGAACACTTGGCTGGCGGACCGGAGAATCCCGCAGACGGTGAGGACACGTGCCGAGGAACACTTGGCTGGTGGACCGGAGAATCCCGCAGACGGTGAGGACGTGCGCCGCGGGACATTTGGCTGGCGGACAGGAGAATCCCGCAGATGGAGAGGACGCGTGCCGAGGAACACTTGGCGGACGGACCGGAGAATCCCGGAGACGGTGAGGACGCGCGCCGAGGAACACTTGGCTGGCGGACCGGAGTATCCCGCAGACGGTGAGGACGCGTGCCGAGGAACACTTGGCTGGCGGACCGGAGAATCCCGCAGACGGTGAGGACGCGCGCCGAGGAACACATGGCTGGTGGACAGGAGAATCCCGCAGACGGTGAGGACGCGTGCCGAGGAACACTTGGCTGGCGGACCGGAGAATCCCGCAGACGGAGAGGACGCGTGCCGAGGAACACTTGGCTGACGGACCGGAGAATCCCGCAGACGGAGTGGACGCGCGCCGAGGAACACTTGGCTGACGGACCGGAGAATACCGCAGACGGTGAGGACGCGCGCCGAGGAACACTTGGCGGACGGACCGGAGAATCCCGCAGACGGTGAGGACGCGCGCCGAGGAACACTTGGCGGATGGATCGGAGAATCCCGCAGACGGTGAGGACGCGCGCCGAGGAACACTTGGCGGATGGATCGGAGAATCCCGCAGACGGTGAGGACGCGCGCCGAGGAACACTTGGCGGATGGATCGGAGAATCCCGCAGACGGTGAGGACGCGCGCCGAGGAACACATGGCTGGCGGACCAGAGAATCCCGCAGACGGTGAGGACGCGTGCCGAGGAACACTTGGCTGGCGGACCGGAGAATCCCGCAGACGGTGAGGACGCGCGCCGAGGAAAACATGGCTGGCGGACCAGAGAATCCCGCAGACGGTGAGGACGCGTGCCGAGGAACACTTGGCGGACGGACCGGAGAATCCCGTAGACGGTGAGGACGCGTGCCGAGGAAAACATGGCTGGCGGACCGGAGATTCCCGCAGATGGAGAGGACGCGCGCCGAGGAACACTTGGCTGGCGGACAGGAGAATCCCGTAGACGGTGAGGACGCGCGCCGAGGAACACTTGGCGGACGGACCGGAGAATCCCGCAGACGGTGAGGACGCACGCCGAGGAACACGTGGCTGGCGGACCGGAGAATCCCGCAGACGGTGAGGACGCGTGCCGAGGAACACATGGCTGACGGACCGGAGAATCCCGCAGACGGTGAGGATGCGCGCCGAGGAACACTTGGCTGGCGGACAGGAGAATCCCGCAGACGATGAGGACGCGTGCCGAGGAACACTTGGCTGGCGGACAGGAGAATCCCGCAGACGGAGAGGACGCGTGCCGAGGAACACATGGCTGGCGGACCGGAGAATCCCGCAGACGGTGAGGACGCGTGCCGAGGAACACTTGGCTGGCGGACCGGAGAATCCCGCAGACGGTGAGGACGCGTGCCGAGTAACACTTGGCTGGCGGACCGGAGAATCCCGCAGACGGTGAGGACGCGTGCCGAGTAACACTTTGCGGATGGACCGAAGAATCCCGCAGAAGGAGAGGACGCGCGCCGGGGAACACTTGGCTGGCAGACAGGAGAATCCCGCAGACGGTGAGGACGCGTGCCGAAGAACACTTGGATGGCGGACAGGAGAATCCCGCAGATGGTGAGGACGCGTGCCGAGGAAAACATGGCTGACGGACTGGAGAATCCCGCAGACGGTGAGGACGCGTGCCGGGGAACATTTGGCTGGCGGACCGGAGAATCCCGCAGACGGTGAGGACACGTGCCGAGGAACATTTGGCTGGCGGACAGGAGAATCCCGCAGATGGAGAGGACGCGTGCCGAGGAACACTTGGCTGGCGGACCGGAGAATCCCGAAGAGGGTGAGGACGTGCGCCGCGGGATATTTGGCTGGAGGACAGGAGAATCCCGCAGATGGAGAGGACGCGTGCCGAGGAACACTTGGAGGACGGACCGGAGAATCCCGGAGACGGTGAGGACGCGCGCCGAGGAACACTTGGCTGGCGGACCGGAGAATCCCGCAGACGGTGAGGACGCGTGCCGAGGAACACTTGGCTGGCGGACCGGAGAATCCCGCAGACGGTGAGGACGCGCGCCGAGGAACACATGGCTAGTGGACAGGAGAATCCCGAAGACGGAGAGGACGCGTGCCGAGGAACACTTGGCTGGCGGACCGGAGAATCCCGCAGACGGTGAGGACACGCGCCGAGGAACACTTGGCTGACGGACCGGAGAATCCCGCAGACCGAGAAGACGCGCGCCGAGGAACACTTGGCTGACGGACCGGAGAATACCGCAGATGGAGAGGACGCGCGCCGAGGAGCACTTGGCGGACGGACCGGAGAATCCCGCAGATGGTAAGGACGCGCGCCGAGGAACCCTTGGCGGATGGACCGGAGAATCCCGCAGACGGTGATGCGCGCGCCGAGGAACACATGGCTGGCGGACCAGAGAATCCCGCAGACGGTGAGGACGCGCGCTGAGGAACACTTGGCTGGCGGACCGGAGAATCCCGTAGACGGTGAGGACGCGTGCCGAGGAACACTTGGCTGGCGGACCGGAGAATCCCGCAGACGGTGAGGACGCGCGCCGAGGAAAACATGGCTGGCAGACCAGAGAATCCCGCAGACGGTGAGGACGCGTGCCGAGGAACACTTGGCGGACGGACTGGAGAATCCCGTAGACGGTGAGGACGCGTGCCGAGGAAAACATGGCTGGCGGACCGGAGAATCCCGCAGACGGTGAGGACGCGCGCCGAGGTACACATGGCTGACGGACCGGAGAATCCCGCAGACTGTGAGGACACGTGCCGAGGAACACATGGCTGGCGGACCGGAGAATACTGCAGACGGTGAGGACGCGCGCCGAGGAACACTTGGCTGGCGGACCGGAGAATCCCGCAGACGGTGAGGACGCGCGCCGAGGAACACATGGCTGACGGACCGGAGAATCCCGTAGACGGTGAGGACGCGTGCCGAGGAAAACATGGCTGGCGGACCGGAGAATCCCGCAGACGGTGAGGACGCGCGCCGAGGTACACATGGCTGACGGACCGGAGAATCCCGCAGACTGTGAGGACACGTGCCGAGGAACACATGGCTGGCGGACCGGAGAATCCCGCAGACGGTGAGGACGCGCGCCGAGGAACACTTGGCTGGCGGACCGGAGAATCCCGCAGACGGTGAGGACGCGCGCCGAGGAACACATGGCTGACGGACCGGAGAATCCCGCAGACGGTGAGGACGCGCGCCGAGGAACACTTGGCTGGCGGACAGGAGAATCCCGCAGACGGTGAGGACGCGCGCCGAGGAACACATGGCTGGCGGACCGGAGAATCCCGCAGACGGTGAGGACGCGTGCCGAGGAACACATGGCTGGCGGACCGGAGAATCCCGCAGACGGTGAGGACGCGCGCCGAGGAACACTTGGCTGGCGTACAGGAGAATCCCGCAGACGGTGAGGACGCGTGCCGAGGAACACTTGGCTGGCGGACAGGAGAATCCCGCAGACGATGAGGACGCGTGCCGTGGAACACTTGGCTGGCGGACCGGAGAATCCCGCAGACGGTGAGGACACGCGCCGAGGAACACTTGGCTGGCGGACCGGAGAATCCCGCAGACGGTGAGGACGCGTGCCGAGTAACACTTTGCGGATGGACCGAAGAATCCCGCAGATGGAGAGGACGCGCGCCGGGGAACACATGGCTGGCAGACAGGAGAATCCCGCAGACGGTGAGGACGCGCGCCGGGGAACACTTGGCTGGCGGACAGGAGAATCCCGCTGACGGTGAGGACGCGTGCCGGGGAACACTTGGCTGGCGGACCGGAGAATCCCGTAGACGGTGAGGACGCGCGCCGAGGAACTCATGGCTGACGGACCGGAGAATCCCGCAGACGTTGAGGACGCGCGCCGAGGAACACTTGGCTGGCGGACCGGAGAATCCCACACACGGTGAGGACGCGTGCCGAGGAACACATGGCTGGCGGACCGGAGAATCCCGCAGACGGTGAGGACGCGCGCCGAGGAACACATGGCTGGCGGACCGGAGAATCCCGCAGAGGGTCAGGACGCGTGCCGAGGAACACTTGGCTGGCGGAGCGGAGAATCCCGCAGACGGTGAGGACGCGTGCCGAGGAACACATGGCTGGCGGACCGGAGAATCCCGCAGACGGTGAGGACGCGCGCCGAGGAACACATGGCTGGCGGACCGGAGAATCCCGCAGACGGTGAGGACGCGCGCCGAGGAACACACGGCAGACGGGCAGGAGAATTCCGCAGACGGCGAGGACATTGCCGAGGAACACATGGCTGGCGGACCGGAGAATCCCGCAGACGGTGAGGACGCGCGCCGAGGAACACTTGGCTGGCGGACCGGAGAATCCCGTAGACGGTGAGGACGCGTGCCGAGGAACACTTGGCTGGCGGACCGGAGAATCCCGCAGACGGTGAGGACGCGCGCCGAGGAACACATTGCTGACGGACCGGAGAATCCCGCAGACGGCGAGGATGCGCGCCGAGGAACACTTGGCTGGCGGACAGGAGAATCCCGCAGACGGTGAGGACGCGCGCCGAGGAACACATGGCTGGCGGACCGGAGAATCCAGCAGACGGTGAGGACGCGTGCCGAGGAACACTTGGCTGGCGTACAGGAGAATCCCGCAGACGGTGAGGACGCGTGCCGAGGAACACTTGGCTGGCGGACCGGAGAATCCCGCAGACGGTGAGGACGCGCGCCGAGGAACACATTGCTGACGGACCGGAGAATCCCGCAGACGTTGAGGATGCGCGTCGAGGAACACTTGGCTGGCGGACAGGAGAATCCCGCAGACGGTGAGGACGCGCGCCGAGGAACACATGGCTGGCGGACCGGAGAATCCCGCAGACGGTGAGGACGCGTGCCGAGGAACACTTGGCTGGCGGACAGGAGAATCCCGCAGACGATGAGGACGCGTGCCGAGGAACACTTGGCTGGCGGACAGGAGAATCCCGCAGACGGAGAGGACACGCGCCGAGGAACACTTGGCTGGCGGACCGGAGAATCCCGCAGATGGTGAGGACGCGCGCCGAGGAACTCATGGCTGGCGGACCGGACAATCCCGTAGACGGTGAGGACGCGCGCCGAGGAACACTTGGCTGGCGGACCGGAGAATCCCGTAGACGGTGAGGACGCGTGCCGAGGAACTCATGGCTGGCGGACCGGAGAATCCCGCAGACGGTGAGGACGCGTGCCGAGGAACACTTGGCTGGCGGACAGGAGAATGCCGCAGACGGTGAGGACGCGTGCCGAGGAACACTTGGCTGGCGGACCGGAGAATCCCGCAGACGGTGAGGACGCGTGCCGAGGAACACATGGCTGGCGGACCGGAGAATCCCGCAGACGGTGAGGACGCGCGCCGAGGAACACTTGGCTGGCGGACAGGAGAATCCCGCAGACGGTGAGGACGCGCGCCGAGGAGCACATGGCTGGCGGACCGGAGAATCCCGCAGCCGGTGAGGACGCGTGCCGAGGAACACATGGCTGGCGGACCGGAGAATCCCGCAGCCGGTGAGGACGCGTGCCGAGGAACACTTGGCTGGCAGACCGGAGAATCCAGTAGACAGTGAGGACGCGTGCCGAGGAAAACATGGCTGGCGGACAGGAGAATCCCGCAGACGTTGAGGACGCGCGCCGAGGAAAACATGGCTGGCGGACCGGAGAATCCCGTAGACGGTGAGGACGCGCGCCGAGGAACATTTGGCTGGCGGACCGGAGAATCCCGTAGACGGTGAGGACGCGCGCCGAGGAAAACATGGCTGGCGGACAGGAGAATCCCGTAGACGGTGAGGACGCGTGCCGAGGAACACATGGCTGGCGGACCGGAGAATCCCGAGACGGTGAGGACGCGTGCCGAGGAACACTTGGCTGGCGGACGAGAGAATCCCGCAGAAGGTGAGGACGCGTGCCGAGGAACACTTGGCTGGCGGACCGGAGAATCCCGCAGACGGTGAGGACGCGCGCCGCGGAACACTTGGCTTGCGGAGCGGAGAATCCCGCAGACGGTGAGGACGCGCGCCGAGGAACACTTGGCTGACGGAGCGGAGAGTCCCGCAGACGGTGAGGACGCGTGCCGAGGAACACTTGGCTGGCGGACAGGAGAATCCCGCAGACGATGAGGACGCGTGCCGAGGAACACATGGCTGGCGGACCGGAGAATCCCGCAGACGGTGAGGACACGCGCCGAGGAACACTTGGCTGGCGGACCGGAGAATCCCGCAGACGGTGAGGACGCGTGCCGAGGAAAACATGGCTGGCGGACCGGAGAATCCCGCAGACGTTGAGGACGCGTGCCGAGGAACACTTGGCTGGCGGACAGGAGAATCCCGCAGACGGTGAGGACGCGCGCCGAGGAACACATGGCTGGCGGACCGAAGAATCCCGCAGACGGTGAGGACGCGCGCCGAGGAACACATGGCTGGCGGACCGGAGAATCCCGCAGACGGTGAGGACGCGCGCCGAGGAACACACGGCAGACGGGCCGGAGAATTCCGCAGACGGCGAGGACATTGCCGAGGAACACATGGCTGGCGGACCGGAGAATTCCGCAGACGGCGAGGACATTGCCGAGGAACACTTGGCTGGCGGACCGGAGAATCCCGCAGACGGTGAGGACGCGCGCCGTGGAACACATGGCTGGCGGACCGGAGAATCCCGCAGCTGGTGAGGACGCGTGCCGAGGAACACTTGGCTGGCGGACCGGAGAATCCCGCAGACGATGAGGACTCGCACAGAGGAACACTTGGCTGACGGATCGGAGAATCCCGCAGACATTGAGGACGCGCGCCGAGGAACACTTGGCTGGCGGACAGGAGAATCCCGCAGACGGCGAGGACGCGTGCCGAGGAACACTTGGCTGGCGGACCGGAGAATCCCGTAGACGGTGAGGACGCGTGCCGAGGAAAACATGGCTGGCGGACCGGAGAATCCCGTAGACGGTGAGGACGCGTGCCGAGGAACACTTGGCTGGCGGACCAGAGAATCCCGCAGAAGGTGAGGACGCGCGCCGAGGAACACTTGGCTGGCGGACCGGAGAATCCCGTAGACGGTGAGGACGCGTGCCGAGGAACACTTGGCTGGCGGACCGGAGAATCCCGTAGACGGTGAGGACGCGTGCCGAGGAACACTTGGCTGGCGGACCGGAGAATCCCGCAGACGGTGAGGACGCGCGCCGAGGAACACATTGCTGACGGACCGGAGAATCCCGCAGACGGCGAGGATGCGCGCCGAGGAACACTTGGCTGGCGGACAGGAGAATCCCGCAGACGGTGAGGACGCGCGCCGAGGAACACATGGCTGGCGGACCGGAGAATCCAGCAGACGGTGAGGACGCGTGCCGAGGAACACTTGGCTGGCGGACCGGAGAATCCCGCAGCCCGTGAGGACGCGTGCCGAGGAACACTTGGCTGGCGGACCGGAGAATCCCGCAGACGGTGAGGACGCGCGCCGAGGAACACTTGGCTGGCGTACAGGAGAATCCCGCAGACGGTGAGGACGCGTGCCGAGGAACACTTGGCTGGCGGACCGGAGAATCCCGCAGACGGTGAGGACGCGCGCCGAGGAACACATTGCTGACGGACCGGAGAATCCCGCAGACGTTGAGGATGCGCGTCGAGGAACACTTGGCTGGCGGACCGGAGAATCCCGCAGACGGTGAGGACGCGTGCCGAGGAACACATGGCTGGCGGACAGGAGAATCCCGCAGACGGTGAGGACGCGCGCCGAGGAACACATGGCTGGCGGACCGGAGAATCCCGCAGACGGTGAGGACGCGTGCCGAGGAACACTTGGCTGGCGGACAGGAGAATCCCGCAGACGATGAGGACGCGTGCCGAGGAACACTTGGCTGGCGGACAGGAGAATCCCGCAGACGGAGAGGACGCGAGCCGAGGAACACTTGGCTGGCGGACCGGAGAATCCCGCAGATGGTGAGGACGCGCGCCGAGGAACTCATGGCTGGCGGACCGGACAATCCCGTAGACGGTGAGGACGCGCGCCGAGGAACACTTGGCTGGCGGACCGGAGAATCCCGTAGACGGTGAGGACGCGTGCCGAGGAACTCATGGCTGGCGGACCGGAGAATCCCGCAGACGGTGAGGACGCGTGCCGAGGAACACTTGGCTGGCGGACAGGAGAATGCCGCAGACGGTGAGGACGCGTGCCGAGGAACACTTGGCTGGCGGACCGGAGAATCCCGCAGACGGTGAGGACGCGTGCCGAGGAACACATGGCTGGCGGACCGGAGAATCCCGCAGACGGTGAGGACGCGCGCCGAGGAACACTTGGCTGGCGGACAGGAGAATCCCGCAGACGGTGAGGACGCGCGCCGAGGAACACATGGCTGGCGGACCGGAGAATCCCGCAGCCGGTGAGGACGCGTGCCGAGGAACACTTGGCTGGCGGACCGGAGAATCCCGCAGCCGGTGAGGACGCGTGCCGAGGAACACATGGCTGGCGGGCCGGAGAATCCCGCAGCCGGTGAGGACGCGTGCCGAGGAACACTTGGCTGGCGGACTGGAGAATCCCGCAGATGGCGAGAACGCGCGCCGAGGAACACTTGGCTGGCAGACCGGAGAATCCCGTAGACAGTGAGGACGCGTGCCGAGGAAAACATGGCTGGCGGACAGGAGAATCCCGCAGACGTTGAGGACGCGCGCCGAGGAAAACATGGCTGGCGGACCGGAGAATCCCGTAGACGGTGAGGACGCGCGCCGAGGAACATTTGGCTGGCGGACCGGAGAATCCCGTAGACGGTGAGGACGCGCGCCGAGGAAAACATGGCTGGCGGACAGGAGAATCCCGTAGACGGTGAGGACGCGTGCCGAGGAACACATGGCTGGCGGACCGGAGAATCCCGAGACGGTGAGGACGCGTGCCGAGGAACACTTGGCTGGCGGACGAGAGAATCCCGCAGACGATGAGGACGCGTGCCGAGGAACACTTGGCTGGCGGACCGGAGAATCCCGCAGACGGTGAGGACGCGTGCCGAGGAACACTTGGCTGGCGGACCGGAGAATCCCGCAGACGGTGAGGACGCGTGCCGAGGAACACTTGGCTTGCGGAGCGGAGAATCCCGCAGACGGTGAGGACGCGCGCCGAGGAACACTTGGCTGACGGAGCGGAGAATCCCGCAGACGGTGAGGACGCGCGCCGAGGAACACTTGGCTGGCGGACAGGAGAATCCCGCAGACGATGAGGACGCGTGCCGAGGAACACATGGCTGGCGGACCGGAGAATCCCGCAGACGGTGAGGACACGCGCCGAGGAACACTTGGCTGGCGGACCGGAGAATCCCGCAGACGGTGAGGACGCGTGCCGAGGAAAACATGGCTGACGGACCGGAGAATCCCGCAGACGGTGAGGATGCGTGCCGGGGAACACTTGGCTGGCGGACAGGAGAATCCCGGAGACGGTGAGGACGCGCGCCGAGGAACACTTGGCTGGCGGACCGGAGAATCCCGTAGACGGTGAGGACGAGCGCCGAGGAACTCATGGCTGGCGGACCGGAGAATCCCGCAGACGTTGAGGACGCGTGCCGAGGAATACTTGGCTGGCGGACCGGAGAATCCCGCAGACGTTGAGGACGCGTGCCGAGGAACACTTGGCTGGCGGACAGGAGAATCCCGCAGAGGGTCAGGACGCGTGCCGAGGAACACTTGGCTGGCGGAGCGGAGAATCCCGCAGACGGTGAGGACGCGCGCCGAGGAACACACGGCAGACGGGCCGGAGAATTCCGCAGACGGCGAGGACATTGCCGAGGAACACATGGCTGGCGGACCGGAGAATTCCGCAGACGGCGAGGACATTGCCGAGGAACACTTGGCTGGCGGACCGGAGAATCCCGCAGACGGTGAGGACGCGCGCCGTGGAACACATGGCTGGCGGACCGGAGAATCCCGCAGCTGGTGAGGACGCGTGCCGAGGAACACTTGGCTGGCGGACCGGAGAATCCCGCAGACGGTGAGGACGCGTGCCGAGGAACACTTGGCTGGCGGACAGGAGAATCCCGCAGACGGCGAGGACGCGTGCCGAGGAACACTTGGCTGGCGGACCGGAGAATCCCGTAGACGGTGAGGACGCGTGCCGAGGAAAACATGGCTGGCGGACAGGAGAATCCCGTAGACGGTGAGGACGCGCGCCGAGGAACACTTGGCTGGCGGACCAGAGAATCCCGCAGAAGGTGAGGACGCGCGCCGAGGAACACTTGGCTGGCGGACCGGAGAATCCCGTAGACGGTGAGGACGCGTGCCGAGGAACACTTGGCTGGCGGACCGGAGAATCCCGCAGACGGTGAGGACGCGCGCCGAGGAACACTTGGCTGGCGGACAGGAGAATCCCGCAGACGGTGAGGACGCGCGCCGAGGAACACATGGCTGGCGGACCGGAGATTCCCGCAGACGGTGAGGACGCGTGCCGAGGAACACTTGGCTGGCGGACAGGAGAATCCCGCAGACGGTGAGGACGCGCGCCGAGGAACACATGGCTGGCGGACCGGAGAATCCCGCAGACGGTGAGGACGCGTGCCGAGGAACACTTGGCTGGCGGACCGGAGAATCCCGCAGACGGTGAGGACGCGCGCCGAGGAACACATTGCTGACGGACCGGAGAATCCCGCAGACGGTGAGGACGCGCGCCGAGGAACACATGGCTGGCGGACCGGAGAATCCCGCAGACGGTGAGGATGCGCGCCGAGGAACACTTGGCTGGCGGACAGGAGAATCCCGCAGACGGAGAGGACGCGTGCCGAGGAACACATGGCTGGCGGACCGGAGAATCCCGCAGACGGTGAGGACACGCGCCGAGGAACACTTGGCTGGCGGACCGGAGAATCCCGCAGATGGTGAGGACGCGTGCCGAGGAAAACATGGCTGACGGACCGGAGAATCTCGCAGACGGTGAGGACGCGCGCCGAGGAACACTTGGCTGGCGGACAGGAGAATCCCGCAGACGGTGAGGACGCGTGCCGGGGAACACTTGGCTGGCGGACAGGAGAATCCCGTAGACGGTGAGGACGCGCGCTGAGGAACTCATGGCTGGCGGACCGGAGAATCCCGTAGACGGTCAGGACGCGTGCCGAGGAACACTTGGCTGGCGGACCGGAGAATGCCGCAGACGGTGAGCACTCGCACCGAGGAACACTTGGCTGGCGGACAGGAGATTCCCGCAGAGTGTCAGGACGCGTGCCGAGGAACACTTGGCTGGCGGACCGGAGAATGCCGCAGACGGTGAGCACTCGCACCGAGGAACACTTGGCTGGCGGACCGGAGAATCCCGCAGACGTTGAGGACGCGTGCCGAGGAACACTTGGCTGGCGGAGCGGAGAATCCCGCAGACGGTGAGGACGCGTGCCGAGGAACACATGGCTGGCGGACCGAAGAATCCCGCAGACGGTGAGGACGCGCGCCGAGGAACACATGGCTGGCGGACCGGAGAATCCCGCAGACGGTGAGGACGCGCGCCGAGGAACACACGGCAGACGGGCCGGAGAATTCCGCAGACGGCGAGGACATTGCCGAGGAACACATGGCTGGCGGACCGGAGAATTCCGCAGACGGCGAGGACATTGCCGAGGAACACTTGGCTGGCGGACCGGAGAATCCCGCAGACGGTGAGGACGCGCGCCGTGGAACACATGGCTGGCGGACCGGAGAATCCCGCAGCTGGTGAGGACGCGCGCCGCGGAACACTTGGCTGGCGGACCGGAGAATCCCGCAGCTGGTGAGGACGCGTGCCGAGGAACACTTGGCTGGCGGACCGGAGAATCCCGCAGACGATGAGGACGCGTGCCGAGGAACACTTGGCTGGCGGACAGGAGAATCCCGCAGACGGCGAGGACGCGTGCCGAGGAACACTTGGCTGGCGGACCGGAGAATCCCGTAGACGGTGAGGACGCGTGCCGAGGAAAACATGGCTGGCGGACAGGAGAATCCCGTAGACGGTGAGGACGCGTGCCGAGGAACACTTGGCTGGCGGACCAGAGAATCCCGCAGAAGGTGAGGACGCGCGCCGAGGAACACTTGGCTGGCGGACCGGAGAATCCCGTAGACGGTGAGGACGCGTGCCGAGGAACACTTGGCTGGCGGACCGGAGAATCCCGTAGACGGTGAGGACGCGTGCCGAGGAACACTTGGCTGGCGGACCGGAGAATCCCGCAGACGGTGAGGACGCGCGCCGAGGAACACATTGCTGACGGACCGGAGAATCCCGCAGACGGCGAGGATGCGCGCCGAGGAACACATGGCTGACGGACCGGAGAATCTCGCAGACGGTGAGGACGCGCGCCGAGGAACACTTGGCTGGCGGACAGGAGAATCCCGCAGACGGTGAGGACGCGTGCCGGGGAACACTTGGCTGGCGGACAGGAGAATCCCGTAGACGGTGAGGACGCGCGCTGAGGAACTCATGGCTGGCGGACCGGAGAATCCCGTAGACGGTGAGCACTCGCACCGAGGAACACTTGGCTGGCGGACAGGAGATTCCCGCAGAGTGTCAGGACGCGTGCCGAGGAACACTTGGCTGGCGGACCGGAGAATGCCGCAGACGGTGAGCACTCGCACCGAGGAACACTTGGCTGGCGGACCGGAGAATCCCGCAGACGTTGAGGACGCGTGCCGAGGAACACTTGGCTGGCGGAGCGGAGAATCCCGCAGACGGTGAGGACGCGCGCCGAGGAACACATGGCTGGCGGACCGGAGAATCCCGCAGACGGTGAGGACGCGCGCCGAGGAACACACGGCAGACGGGCCGGAGAATTCCGCAGACGGCGAGGACATTGCCGAGGAACACATGGCTGGCGGACCGGAGAATTCCGCAGACGGCGAGGACATTGCCGAGGAACACTTGGCTGGTGGACCGGAGAATCCCGCAGACGGTGAGGACGCGCGCCGTGGAACACATGGCTGGCGGACCGGAGAATCCCGCAGCTGGTGAGGACGCGTGCCGAGGAACACTTGGCTGGCGGACCGGAGAATCCCGCAGACGATGAGGACTCGCACAGAGGAACACTTGGCTGGCGGACAGGAGAATCCCGCAGACGGCGAGGACGCGTGCCGAGGAACACTTGGCTGGCGGACCGGAGAATCCCGTAGACGGTGAGGACGCGTGCCGAGGAAAACATGGCTGGCGGACAGGAGAATCCCGTAGACGGTGAGGACGCGTGCCGAGGAACACTTGGCTGGCGGACCAGAGAATCCCGCAGAAGGTGAGGACGCGCGCCGAGGAACACTTGGCTGGCGGACCGGAGAATCCCGTAGACGGTGAGGACGCGTGCCGAGGAACACTTGGCTGGCGGACCGGAGAATCCCGTAGACGGTGAGGACGCGTGCCGAGGAACACTTGGCTGGCGGACCGGAGAATCCCGCAGACGGTGAGGACGCGCGCCGAGGAACACATTGCTGACGGACCGGAGAATCCCGCAGACGGCGAGGATGCGCGCCGAGGAACACTTGGCTGGCGGACAGGAGAATCCCGCAGACGGTGAGGACGCGCGCCGAGGAACACATGGCTGGCGGACCGGAGAATCCCGCAGACGGTGAGGACGCGTGCCGAGGAACACTTGGCTGGCGGACCGGAGAATCCCGCAAACGGTGAGGACGCGTGCCGAGGAACACTTGGCTGGCGGACCGGAGAATCCCGCAGACGGTGAGGACGCGCGCCGAGGAACACTTGGCTGGCGGACCGGAGAATCTCGCAGACGGTGAGGACGCGTGCCGAGGAACACTTGGCTGGCGGACAGGAGAATCCCGCAGACGGTGAGGACGCGTGCCGAGGAACACTTGGCTGGCGGACCGGAGAATCTCGCAGACGGAGAGGACGCGTGCCGAGGAACACATGGCTGGCGGACCGGAGAATCCCGCAGACGGTGAGGACGCGCGCCGAGGAACACTTGGCTGGCGGACCGGAGAATCTCGCAGACGGAGAGGACGCGTGCCGAGGAACACATGGCTGGCGGACCGGAGAATCCCGCAGACGGTGAGGACACGCGCCGAGGAACACTTGGCTGGCGGACCGGAGAATCCCGCAGATGGTGAGGACGCGTGCCGAGGAAAACATGGCTGACGGACCGGAGAATCTCGCAGACGGTGAGGACGCGTGCCGGGGAACACTTGGCTGGCGGACAGGAGAATCCCGTAGACGGTGAGGACGCGCGCCGAGGAACTCATGGCTGGCGGACCGGAGAATGCCGCAGACGGTGAGCACTCGCACCGAGGAACACTTGGCTGGCGGACCGGAGAATCCCGCAGACGGTGAGGACGCGTGCCGAGGAACACTTGGCTGGCGGACAGTTGAATCCCGCAGACGGTGAGGACGCGTGCCGCGGAAAACATGGCTGGCGGACAGGAGAATCCCGCAGACGGTGAGGACGCGCGCCGAGGAACACATGGCTGGCGGACCGGAGAATCCCGCAGCCGGTGAGGACGCGTGCCGAGGAACACTTGGCTGGCGGACCGGAGAATCCCGCAGACGGTGAGGACTCGCAAAGAGGAACACTTGGCTGGCGGACTGGAGAATCCCGCAGATGGCGAGAACGCGTGCCGAGGAAAACATGGCTGGCGGACCGGAGAATCCTGTAGACGGTGAGGACGCGCGCCGAGGAACATTTAGCTGGCGGACCGGAGAATCCCGTAGACGGTGAGGACGCGTGCCGAGGAACACATGGCTGGCGGACCGGAGAATCCCGTAGACGGTGAGGATGCGCGCCGAGGAACACTTGGTTGGCGGACGAGAGAATCCCGCAGAAGGTGAGGACGCGTGCCGAGGAACACTTGGCTGGCGGACCGGAGAATCCCGCAGACGGTGAGGACGCGCGCCTCGGAACACTTGGCTTGCGGAGCGGAGAATCCCGCAGACGGTGAGGACGCGCGCCGAGGAACACTTGGCTGACGGAGCGGAGAGTCCCGCAGACGGTGAGGACGCGTGCCGAGGAACACTTGGCTGGCGGACCGGAGAATCCCGCAGACGATGAGGACGCGTGCCGAGGAACACATGGCTGGTGGACAGGAGAATCCCGCAGACGGAGAGGACGCGTGCCGAGGAACACATGGCTGGCGGACCGGAGAATCCCGCAGACGGTGAGGACGCGTGCCGAGGAACACTTGGCTGGCGGACCGGAGAATCCCGCAGACGATGAGGACGCGTGCCGAGGAACACATGGCTGGTGGACAGGAGAATCCCGCAGACGGAGAGGACGCGTGCCGAGGAACACATGGCTGGCGGACCGGAGAATCCCGCAGACGGTGAGGACACGCGCCGAGGAACACTTGGCTGGCGGACCGGAGAATCCCGCAGACGGTGAGGACGCGTGCCGAGTAACACTTTGCGGATGGACCGAAGAATCCCGCAGATGGAGAGGACGCGCGCCGGGGAACACTTGGCTGGCAGACAGGAGAATCCCGCAGACGGTGAGGACGCGCGCCGAGGAACACTTGGATGGCGGACAGGAGAATCCCGCAGATGGTGAGGACGCGTGCCGAGGAAAACATGGCTGACGGACCGGAGAATCCCGCAGACGGTGAGGATGCGTGCCGGGGAACACTTGGCTGGCGGACAGGAGAATCCCGGAGACGGTGAGGACGCGCGCCGAGGAACACTTGGCTGGCGGACCGGAGAATCCCGTAGACGGTGAGGACGAGCGCCGAGGAACTCATGGCTGGCGGACCGGAGAATCCCGCAGACGTTGAGGACGCGTGCCGAGGAATACTTGGCTGGCGGACCGGAGAATCCCGCAGACGTTGAGGACGCGTGCCGAGGAATACTTGGCTGGCGGACCGGAGAATCCCGCAGACGGTGAGCACTCGCACCGAGGAACACTTGGCTGGCGGACCGGAGAATCCCGCAGACGTTGAGGACGCGTGCCGAGGAATACTTGGCTGGCGGACAGGAGAATCCCGCAGAGGGTCAGGACGCGTGCCGAGGAACACTTGGCTGGCGGACCGGAGAATCCCGCAGACGGTGAGGACGCGTGCCGAGGAACACATGGCTGGCGGACCGGAGAATCCCGCAGACGGTGAGGACGGGCGCCGAGGAACACATGGCTGGCGGACCGGAGAATCCCGCAGACGGTGAGGACGCGCGCTGAGGAACACACGGCAGACGGGCCGGAGAATTCCGCAGACGGCGAGGACGCGTGCCGAGGAACACATGGCTAGCGGACCGGAGAATACCGCAGACGGTGAGGACGCGCGCCGAGGAACACTTGGCTGGCGGACAGGAGAATCCCGCAGACGGTGAGGATGCGCGCCGAGGAACACTTGGCGGACGGACCGGAGAATCCCGCAGACGGTGAGGACGCGCGCCGAGGAACACATGGCTGGCGGACCGGAGAATCCCGCAGACATTGAGGACGCGCGCCGTGGAACACATGGCTGGCGGACCGGAGAATCCCGCAGACGGTGAGGACGCGCGCCGAGGAACACATGGCTGGCGGACCGGAGAATCCCGCAGCCGGTGAGGACGCGTGCCGAGGAACACTAGGCTGGCGGACCGGAGAATCCCGCAGACGGTGAGGACGCGTGCCGAGGAACACTTGGCTGGCGGACTGGAGAATCCCGCAGATGGCGAGGACGCGCGCCGAGGAACACTTGGCTGGCAGACCGGGGAATCCCGCAGACGGTGAGGACGCGTGCCGAGGAACACTTGGCTGGCGGACTGGAGAATCCCGCAGATGGCGAGGACGCGCGCCGAGGAACACTTGGCTGGCAGACCGGGGAATCCCGTAGACGGTGAGGACGCGTGCCGAGGAAAACATGGCTGGCGGACAGGAGAATCCCGTAGACGGTGAGGACGCGTGCCGAGGAACACTTGGCTGGCGGACCGGAGAATCCCGCAGACGGTGAGGACGCGTGCCGAGGAACACTTGGCTGGCGGACCAGAGAATCCCGCAGAAGGTGAGGACGCGTGCCGAGGAACACTTGGCTGGCGGACCGGAGAATCCCGCAGACGGTGAGGACGCGCGCCGCGGAACACTTGGCTGACGGATCGTAAAATCCCGCAGACGGTGAGGACGCGCGCCGAGGAACACTTGGCTGACGGAGCGGAGAATCCCGCAGACGGTGAGGACGCGCGCCGAGGAACACTTGGCTGGCGGACCGGAGAATCCCGTAGACGGTGAGGACGCGTGCCGAGGAACACTTGGCTGGCGGACCGGAGAATCCCGAGACGGTGAGGACGCGTGCCGAGGAACACTTGGCTGGCGGACCGGAGAATCCCGCAGACGGTGAGGACGCGCGCCGAGGAACACTTGGCTGGCGGACCGGAGAATCCCGCAGACGGTGAGGACGCGCGCCGAGGAACACTTGGCTGGCGGACCGGAGAATCCCGCAGACGGTGAGGACGCGTGCCGCGGAACACTTGGCTGGCGGAGCGGAGAATCCCGCAGACGGTGAGGACGCGCGCCGAGGAACACTTGGCTGACGGAGCGGAGAGTCCCGCAGACGGTGAGGACGCGCGCCGAGGAACACTTTGCGGATGGACCGAAGAATCCCGCAGATGGAGAGGACGCGCGCCGAGGAACACATGGCTGGCGGACCGGAGAATCCCGCAGACGGTGAGGACGCGTGCCGAGGAACACATGGCTGGCGGACCGGAGAATCCCGTAGACGGTGAGGACGCGCGCCGAGGAACTCATGGCTGGCGGACCGGAGAATCCCGCAGACGGTGAGGACGCGTGCCGAGGAACACATGGCTGGCGGACCGGAGAATCCCGCAGACGGTGAGGACGCGCGCCGAGGAACACATGGCTGGCGGACCGGAGAATCCCGCAGACGGTGAGGACGCGCGCCGAGGAACACACGGCAGACGGGCCGGAGAATTCCGCAGACGGCGAGGACGCGCGCCGAGGAACACTTGGCTGGCGGACAGGAGAATCCCGCAGACGGTGAGGACGCGCGCCGAGGAACACTTGGCTGGCGGACAGTTGAATCCCGCAGACGGTGAGGACGCGTGCCGCGGAAAACAGGGCTGACGGAGCGGAGAGTCCCGCAGACGGTGAGGACGCGTGCCGAGGAACACTTGGCTGGCGGACAGGAGAATCCCGCAGACGATGAGGACGCGTGCCGAGGAACACATGGCTGGCGGACAGGAGAATCCCGCAGACGGAGAGGACGCGTGCCGAGGAACACATGGCTGGCGGACCGGAGAATCCCGCAGACGGTGAGGACGCGTGCCGAAGAACACTTGGATGGCGGACAGGAGAATCCCGCAGATGGTGAGGACGCGTGCCGAGGAAAACATGGCTGACGGACCGGAGAATCCCGCAGACGGTGAGGATGCGTGCCGGGGAACACTTGGCTGGCGGACAGGAGAATCCCGTAGACGGTGAGGACGCGCGCCGAGGAACACTTGGCTGGCGGACCGGAGAATCCCGTAGACGGTGAGGACGCGCGCCGAGGAACTCATGGCTGGCGGACAGGAGAATCCCGCAGACGTTGAGGACGCGTGCCGAGGAATACTTGGCTGGCGAACCGGAGAATCCCGCAGACGGTGAGCACTCGCACCGAGGAACACTTGGCTGGCGGACAGGAGAATCCCGCAGAGGGTCAGGACGCGTGCCGAGGAACACTTGGCTGGCGGACCGGAGAATCCCGCAGACGGTGAGGACGCGTGCCGAGGAACACATGGCTGGCGGACCGGAGAATCCCGCAGACGGTGAGGACGCGCGCCGAGGAACACATGGCTGGCGGACCGGAGAATCCCGCAGACGGTGAGGACGCGCGCCGAGGAACACACGGCAGACGGGCCGGAGAATTCCGCAGACGGCGAGGACGCGTGCCGAGGAACACTTGGCTGGCGGACCGGAGAATCCCGCAGACGGTGAGGACGCGCGCCGAGGAACACTTGGCTGGCGGACAGGAGAATCCCGCAGACGGTGAGGACGCGTGCCGCGGAAAACATGGCTGGCGGACAGGAGAATCCCGCAGACGTTGAGGACTCACACCGAGGAACACTTGGCTGGCGGACCGGAGAATCCCGTAGACGGTGAGGACGCGTGCCGCGGAAAACATGGCTGGCGGACAGGAGAATCCCGCAGACGTTGAGGACGCGCGCCGTGGAACACATGGCTGGCGGACCGGAGAATCCCGCAGACGGTGAGGACGCGCGCCGAGGAACACATGGCTGGCGGACCGGAGAATCCCGCAGCCGGTGAGGACACGTGCCGAGGAACACTAGGCTGGCGGACCGGAGAATCCCGCAGACGGTGAGGACTCGCACAGAGGAACACTTGGCTGGCGGACTGGAGAATCCCGCAGATGGCGAGGACGCGCGCCGAGGAACACTTGGCTGGCGGACCGGAGAATCCCGTAGACGGTGAGGACGCGTGCCGAGGAAAACATGGCTGGCGGACAGGAGAATCCCGTAGACGGTGAGGACGCGTGCCGAGGAACACTTGGCTGGCGGACCGGAGAATCCCGAGACGGTGAGGACGCGCGCCGAGGAACACTTGGCTGGCGGACCAGAGAATCCCGCAGACGGTGAGGACGCGTGCCGAGGAACACTTGGCTGGCGGACCGGAGAATCCCGTAGACGGTGAGGACGCGTGCCGAGGAACACTTGGCTGGCGGACCGGAGAATCCCGCAGACGGTGAGGACGCGCGCCGCGGAACACTTGGCTGACGGATCGGAGAATCCCGCAGACGGTGAGGACGCGCGCCGAGGAACACTTGGCTGACGGAGCGGAGAATCCCGCAGACGGAGAGGACGCGCGCCGAGGAACACTTGGCTGGCGGACCGGAGAATCCCGTAGACGGTGATGACGCGTGCCGAGGAACACTTGGCTGGCGGTCCGGAGAATCCCGCAGACGGTGAGGACGCGCGCCGCGGAACACTTGGCTGACGGAGCGGAGAATCCCGCAGACGGTGAGGACGCGTGCCGAAGAACACTTGGCTGACGGAGCGGAGAATCCCGCAGACGGTGAGGACGCGCGCCGCGGAACACTTGGCTGGCGGAGCGGAAAATCCCGCAGACGGTGAGGACGCGCGCCGAGGAACACTTGGCTGACGGAGCGGAGAATCCCGCAGACGGTGAGGACGCGCGCCGAGGAACACTTGGCTGGCGGACAGGAGAATCCCGCAGACGGTGAGGACGCGCGCCGAGGAACACATGGCTGGCGGACCGGAGAATCCCGCAGCCGGTGAGGACGCGCGCCGAGGAACACTTGGCTGGCGGACCGGAGAATCCCGCAGCCCGTGAGGACGCGTGCCGAGTAACACTTGGCTGGCGGAACTGAGAATCCCGCAGACGGTGAGGACTCGCACCGAGGAACACTTGGCTGGCGGACCGGAGAATCCCGCAGACGGTGAGGACGCGTGCCGAGGAACACTTGGCTGGCGGACCGGAGAATCCCGAGACGGTGAGGACGCGCGCCGGGGGACACTTGGCTAGCGGACAGGAGAATCCCGCAGACGGTGAGGACGCGCGCCGGGGAACACTTGGCTAGCGGACAGGAGAATCCCGCAGACGGTGAGGACGCGCGCCGAGGAACACTTGGCTGGCGGACCGGAGAATCCCGCAGCCGGTGAGGACGCGTGCCGAGGAACACTTGGCTGGCGGACCGGAGAATCCCGCAGACGGTGAGGACGCGCGCCGAGGAACACTTGGCTGGCGGACCGGAGAATCCCGCAGCCGGTGAGGACGCGTGCCGAGGAACACTTGGCTGGCGGACCGGAGAATCCCGAGACGGTGAGGACGCGTGCCGGGGAACACTTGGCTAGCGGACAGGAGAATCCCGCAGACGGTGAGGACGCGCGCCAGGGAACACTTGGCTGGCGGACCGGAGAATCCCGCAGACGGTGAGGATGCGTGCCGAGGAACACATGGCTGCCGGACCCCAGAATCTCGCAGACGGTGAGGACGCGTGCTGAGGAACACTTGGCTGGCGGACCGGAGAATCCCGCAGACGGTGAGGATGCGTGCCGAGGAACACTTGGCGGACGGACCGGAGAATCCCGTAGACGGTGAGGACGTGCGCCGAGGAACACTTGGCGGACGGACCGGAGAATCCTGCAGACGGTGAGGACGCGCGCCGAGGAGCACTTGGCTGGCGGACCGGAGAATCCCGTAGACGGTGAGGACGCGTGCCGAGGAACACTTGGCTGGTGGACCGGAGAATCCCGTAGACGGTGAGGACACGTGCCGAGGAACACATGGCGGACGGAGCGGAGAATCCCGTAGACGGTGAGGACGCGTGCCGAGGAACACTTGGCTGGCGGACCGGAGAATCCCGTAGACGGTGAGGACGCGTGCCGAGGAACACTTGGCTGGCGGACCGGAGAATCCCGCAGACGGTGAGGACGCGCGGCGATGAACACTTGGCGGACGGACCGGAGAATCCCGCAGACGGTGTGGACGCGTGCCGAAGAACACATGGCTGACGGACCGGAGAATCCCGCAGACGGCGATGACGCGCGCCGAGGAACACATGGCTGACGGACCGGAGAATCCCGCAGACGGCGATGACGCGCGCCGAGGAACACATGGCTGACGGACCGGAGAATCCCGTAGACGGTGAGGACACGCGCCGAGGAACACATGGCTGACGGACCGGAGAATCCCGCAGACGGCGAGGACGCGCGCCGAGGAACACATGGCTGCCGGACCGGAGAATCCCGCAGACGGTGAGGACGCGCGCCGAGGAACACATGGCTGGCGGACCGGAGAATCCCGCAGCCGGTGAGGACACGTGCCGAGGAACACTAGGCTGGCGGACCGGAGAATCCCGCAGACGGTGAGGACTCGCACAGAGGAACACTTGGCTGGCGGACTGGAGAATCCCGCAGACGGAGAGGACGCGCGCCGAGGAACACTTGGCTGGCGGACCGGAGAATCCCGTAGACGGTGAGGACGCGTGCCGAGGAAAACATGGCTGGCGGACAGGAGAATCCCGTAGACGGTGAGGACGCGTGCCGAGGAACACTTGGCTGGCGGACCGGAGAATCCCGAGACGGTGAGGACGCGCGCCGAGGAACACTTGGCTGGCGGACCAGAGAATCCCGCAGAAGGTGAGGACGCGCGCCGAGGAACACTTGGCTGGCGGACCGGAGAATCCCGTAGACGGTGAGGACGCGTGCCGAGGAACACTTGGCTGGCGGACCGGAGAATCCCGCAGACGGTGAGGACGCGCGCCGCGGAACACTTGGCTGACGGATCGGAGAATCCCGCAGACGGTGAGGACGCGCGCCGAGGAACACTTGGCTGACGGAGCGGAGAATCCCGCAGACGGAGAGGACGCGCGCCGAGGAACACTTGGCTGACGGAGCGGAGAATCCCGCAGACGGAGAGGACGCGTGCCGAAGAACACTTGGCTGACGGAGCGGAGAATCCCGCAGACGGTGAGGACGCGCGCCGCGGAACACTTGGCTGGCGGAGCGGAAAATCCCGCAGACGGTGAGGACGCGCGCCGAGGAACACTTGGCTGACGGAGCGGAGAATCCCGCAGACGGTGAGGACGCGCGCCGAGGAACACTTGGCTGGCGGACAGGAGAATCCCGCAGACGGTGAGGACGCGCGCCGAGGAACACATGGCTGGCGGACCGGAGAATCCCGCAGCCGGTGAGGACGCGCGCCGAGGAACACTTGGCTGGCGGACCGGAGAATCCCGCAGCCCGTGAGGACGCGTGCCGAGTAACACTTGGCTGGCGGACCGGAGAATCCCGCAGCCGGTGAGGACGCGCGCCGAGGAACACTTGGCTGGCGGAACTGAGAATCCCGCAGACGGTGAGGACTCGCACCGAGGAACACTTGGCTGGCGGACCGGAGAATCCCGCAGACGGTGAGGACGCGTGCCGAGGAACACTTGGCTGGCGGACCGGAGAATCCCGAGACGGTGAGGACGCGCGCCGGGGGACACTTGGCTAGCGGACAGGAGAATCCCGCAGACGGTGAGGACGCGCGCCGGGGAACACTTGGCTAGCGGACAGGAGAATCCCGCAGACGGTGAGGACGCGCGCCGAGGAACACTTGGCTGGCGGACCGGAGAATCCCGCAGCCGGTGAGGACGCGTGCCGAGGAACACTTGGCTGGCGGACCGGAGAATCCCGCAGACGGTGAGGACGCGCGCCGAGGAACACTTGGCTGGCGGACCGGAGAATCCCGCAGCCGGTGAGGACGCGTGCCGAGGAACACTTGGCTGGCGGACCGGAGAATCCCGAGACGGTGAGGACGCGTGCCGGGGAACACTTGGCTAGCGGACAGGAGAATCCCGCAGACGGTGAGGACGCGCGCCAGGGAACACTTGGCTGGCGGACCGGAGAATCCCGCAGACGGTGAGGATGCGTGCCGAGGAACACATGGCTGCCGGACCCCAGAATCTCGCAGACGGTGAGGACGCGTGCTGAGGAACACTTGGCTGGCGGACCGGAGAATCCCGCAGACGGTGAGGATGCGTGCCGAGGAACACTTGGCGGACGGACCGGAGAATCCCGTAGACGGTGAGGACGTGCGCCGAGGAACACTTGGCGGACGGACCGGAGAATCCTGCAGACGGTGAGGACGCGCGCCGAGGAGCACTTGGCTGGCGGACCGGAGAATCCCGTAGACGGTGAGGACGCGTGCCGAGGAACACTTGGCTGGTGGACCGGAGAATCCCGTAGACGGTGAGGACACGTGCCGAGGAACACATGGCGGACGGAGCGGAGAATCCCGTAGACGGTGAGGACGCGTGCCGAGGAACACTTGGCTGGCGGACCGGAGAATCCCGTAGACGGTGAGGACGCGTGCCGAGGAACACTTGGCTGGCGGACCGGAGAATCCCGCAGACGGTGAGGACGCGCGGCGATGAACACTTGGCGGACGGACCGGAGAATCCCGCAGACGGTGTGGACGCGTGCCGAAGAACACATGGCTGACGGACCGGAGAATCCCGCAGACGGCGATGACGCGCGCCGAGGAACACATGGCTGACGGACCGGAGAATCCCGCAGACGGCGATGACGCGCGCCGAGGAACACATGGCTGACGGACCGGAGAATCCCGTAGACGGTGAGGACACGCGCCGAGGAACACATGGCTGACGGACCGGAGAATCCCGCAGACGGCGAGGACGCGCGCCGAGGAACACATGGCTGCCGGACCGGAGAATCCCGCAGACGGTGAGGACGCGCGCCGAGGAACACTTGGCTGGCAGACCAGAGAATCCCGCAGACGGTGACGACGCGCGCCAAGGAACATTTGGCGGACGGACCGTAGAATCCCGCAGACAGTGAGGACGCGCGCCGAGGAACACTTGGCTGGCGGACCGGAGAATCCCGAGATGGAGAGGACGCGCGCCGAGGAACACTTGGCTGACGGACCGGAGGATCCCGCAGACGGTGAGGACGCGTGCCGAGGAACACGCGGCTGACGGACCGGAGAGTCCCGCAGACGGTGAGGACGCTTGCCGAGGAACACTTGGCTGCCGGACCGGAGAATCTCGCAGACGGCGAGGACGCGCGCCGAGGAACACATGGCTGGCGGACCGGGGAATCCCGCAGACGGTGAGGACGCGCGCCGAGGAACTCTTGGCTGACGGACCGGTGAGTCCCGCAGACGGTGAGGACGCGCGACGAGGAACACTTGGCTGCCGGACCGGAGAATCCCGCAGACGGTGAGGACGCGCGCCGAGGAACACTTGGCGGACGGACCGGAGAATCCCGCAGACATTGAGGACGCGCGCCGAGGAACACTTGGCTGGCGGACCGGAGAATCCCGTAGACGGTGAGGACGCGTGCCGAGGAACACTTGGCCGACGGACCGGAGGATCCCGCAGGCGGTGAGGACGCGCGCCGAGGAACACTTGACGGACGGACCGGAGAATCCCGCAGACGGTGAGGACGCGCGCCGAGGAACACATGGCTGGCGGACCGGAGAATCCCGCAGACGGTGAGGACGCGTGCCGAGGAACACTTGGCTGGCGGACCGGAGAATCCCGAGACGGTGAGGACGCGCGCCGGGAAACACTTGGCTGGCGGACCGGAGAATCCCGCAGACGGTGAGGACGCGTGCTGAGGAAAACATGGCTGCCGGACCGGAGAATCTCGCAGACGGTGAGGGCGCGTGCTGAGGAAAACATGGCTGCCGGACCGGAGAATCCCGCAGACGGTGAGGACGCGTGCTGAGGAAAACATGGCTGCCGGACCGGAGAATCCCGCAGACGGTGAGGACGCGTGCTGAGGAAAACATGGCTGCCGGACCGGAGAATCTCGCAGACGGTGAGGACGTGTGCTGAGGAACACTTGGCGGACGGACCGGAGAATCCCGCAGACGGTGAGGACGCGTGCCGAGGAACACTTGGCGGACGGACCGGAGAATCCCGTAGACGGTGAGGACGCGTGCCGAGGAACACTTGGCTGGCGGACCGGAGAATCCCGCAGACGGTGAGGACGCGTGCCGAGGAACACTTGGCGGATGGACCGGAGAATCCCGCAGACGGTGAGGACGCGTGCTGAGGAACACTTGGTGGACGGACTGGAGAATCCCGCAGACGGTGAGGACGCGCGCCGAGGAACACTTGGCTGGCGGACCGGAGAATCCCGCAGACGCTGAGGACGCGTGCCGAGGAACACTTGGCGGACGGACCGGAGAATCCTGCAGACGGTGAGGACGCGCAGCGAGGAACACTTGGCGGACGGACCGGAGAATCACGCACATGAAGAGGATGCCGCCGAGGAACACATGGCTGGCGGACCGGAGAATCCCGCAGACGGTGAGGACGCGCGCTGAGGTACACACGGCTGACGGACCGGAGAATCCCGCAGACGGTGAGGACGCGTGCCGAGGAACACTTGGCTGGCGGACCGGAGAATCCCGCAGACGGTGAGGACGCGCGCCGAGGAACACTTGGCGGACGGACCGGAGAATCCCGAGACGGTGAGGACGCGCGCCGGGGAACACTTGGCTGGCGGACCGGAGAATCCCGCAGACGGTGAGGACGCGTGCTGAGGAAAACATGGCTGCCGGACCGGAGAATCTCGCAGACGGTAAGGACGCGTGCTGAGGAACACTTGGCTGGCGGACCGGAGAATCCCGCAGACGGTGAGGACGCGTGCTGAGGAGAACATGGCTGCCGGACCGGAGAATCTCGCAGACGGTGAGGACGTGTGCTGAGGAACACTTGGCGGACGGACCGGAGAATCCCGCAGACGGTGAGGACGCGTGCCGAGGAACACTTGGCGGACGGACCGGAGAATCCCGTAGACGGTGAGGACACGCGCCGAGGAACACATGGCTGACGGACCGGAGAATCCCGCAGACGGCGAGGACGCGCGCCGAGGAACACATGGCTGCCGGACCGGAGAATCTCGCAGACGGCGAGGACGCGCGCCGAGGAACACATGGCTGGCGGACCGGGGAATCCCGCAGACGGTGAGGACGCGCGCCGAGGAACTCTTGGCTGACGGACCGGTGAGTCCCGCAGACGGTGAGGACGCGCGACGAGGAACACTTGGCTGCCGGACCGGAGAATCCCGCAGACGGTGAGGACGCGCGCCGAGGAACACTTGGCGGACGGACCGGAGAATCCCGCAGACATTGAGGACGCGCGCCGAGGAACACTTGGCTGGCGGACCGGAGAATCCCGTAGACGGTGAGGACGCGTGCCGAGGAACACTTGGCCGACGGACCGGAGGATCCCGCAGGCGGTGAGGACGCGCGCCGAGGAACACTTGACGGACGGACCGGAGAATCCCGCAGACGGTGAGGACGCGCGCCGAGGAACACATGGCTGGCGGACCGGAGAATCCCGCAGACGGTGAGGACGCGTGCCGAGGAACACTTGGCTGGCGGACCGGAGAATCCCGAGACGGTGAGGACGCGCGCCGGGAAACACTTGGCTGGCGGACCGGAGAATCCCGCAGACGGTGAGGACGCGTGCTGAGGAAAACATGGCTGCCGGACCGGAGAATCTCGCAGACGGTGAGGGCGCGTGCTGAGGAAAACATGGCTGCCGGACCGGAGAATCCCGCAGACGGTGAGGACGCGTGCTGAGGAAAACATGGCTGCCGGACCGGAGAATCCCGCAGACGGTGAGGACGCGTGCTGAGGAAAACATGGCTGCCGGACCGGAGAATCTCGCAGACGGTGAGGACGTGTGCTGAGGAACACTTGGCGGACGGACCGGAGAATCCCGCAGACGGTGAGGACGCGTGCCGAGGAACACTTGGCGGACGGACCGGAGAATCCCGTAGACGGTGAGGACGCGTGCCGAGGAACACTTGGCTGGCGGACCGGAGAATCCCGCAGACGGTGAGGACGCGTGCCGAGGAACACTTGGCGGATGGACCGGAGAATCCCGCAGACGGTGAGGACGCGTGCTGAGGAACACTTGGTGGACGGACTGGAGAATCCCGCAGACGGTGAGGACGCGCGCCGAGGAACACTTGGCTGGCGGACCGGAGAATCCCGCAGACGCTGAGGACGCGTGCCGAGGAACACTTGGCGGACGGACCGGAGAATCCTGCAGACGGTGAGGACGCGCAGCGAGGAACACTTGGCGGACGGACCGGAGAATCACGCACATGAAGAGGATGCCGCCGAGGAACACATGGCTGGCGGACCGGAGAATCCCGCAGACGGTGAGGACGCGCGCTGAGGTACACACGGCTGACGGACCGGAGAATCCCGCAGACGGTGAGGACGCGTGCCGAGGAACACTTGGCTGGCGGACCGGAGAATCCCGCAGACGGTGAGGACGCGCGCCGAGGAACACTTGGCGGACGGACCGGAGAATCCCGAGACGGTGAGGACGCGCGCCGGGGAACACTTGGCTGGCGGACCGGAGAATCCCGCAGACGGTGAGGACGCGTGCTGAGGAGAACATGGCTGCCGGACCGGAGAATCTCGCAGACGGTGAGGACGTGTGCTGAGGAACACTTGGCGGACGGACCGGAGAATCCCGCAGACGGTGAGGACGCGTGCCGAGGAACACTTGGCGGACGGACCGGAGAATCCCGTAGACGGTGAGGACGCGTGCCGAGGAACACTTGGCTGGCGGACCGGAGAATCCCGCAGACGGTGAGGACGCGTGCCGAGGAACACTTGGCGGATGGACCGGAGAATCCCACAGACGGTGAGGACGCGTGCTGAGGAACACTTGGTGGACGGACCGGAGAATCCCGCAGACGGAGAGGACGCGCGCCGAGGAACACTTGGCTGGCGGACCGGAGAATCCCGCAGACGCTGAGGACGCGTGCCGAGGAACACTTGGCGGACGGACCGGAGAATCCCGCAGACGGTGAGGACGCGCGCCGAGGAACACACGGCAGAAGGGCCGGAGAATCCCGCAGACGGTGAGGATGCGCGCCGGGGAACACTTGGCTGGCGGACCGGAGAATCCCGTAGACGGTGAGGACGCGCGCCGAGGAACACACGGCAGACGGGCCGGAGAATCCCGCAGACGGTGAGGGCGCGTGCCGAGGAACACTTGGCGGATGGACCGGAGAATCCCGCAGACGGTGAGGACGCGTGCTGAGGAACACTTGGTGGACGGACTGGAGAATCCCGCAGACGGTGAGGACGCGCGCCGAGGAACACTTGGCTGGCGGACCGGAGAATCCCGCAGACGCTGAGGACGCGTGTCGAGGAACACTTGGCGGACGGACCGGAGAATCCTGCAGACGGTGAGGACGCGCAGCGAGGAACACTTGGCGGACGGACCGGAGAATCACGCACATGGAGAGGATGCCGCCGAGAAACACATGGCTGGCGGACCGGAGAATCCCGCAGACGGTGAGGACGCGCGCTGAGGTACACATGGCTGGCGGACCGGAGAATCCCGCAGACGGTGAGGACGCGCGCCGAGGAACACTTGGCGGACGGACCGGAGAATCCCGAGACGGTGAGGACGCGCGCCGGGGAACACTTGGCTGGCGGACCGGAGAATCCCGCAGACGGTGAGGACGCGTGCTGAGGAAAACATGGCTGCCGGACCGGAGAATCTCGCAGACGGTAAGGACGCGTGCTGAGGAACACTTGGCTGGCGGACCGGAGAATCCCGCAGACGGTGAGGACGCGTGCTGAGGAGAACATGGCTGCCGGACCGGAGAATCTCGCAGACGGTGAGGACGTGTGCTGAGGAACACTTGGCGGACGGACCGGAGAATCCCGCAGACGGTGAGGACGCGTGCCGAGGAACACTTGGCGGACGGACCGGAGAATCCCGTAGACGGTGAGGACGCGTGCCGAGGAACACTTGGCTGGCGGACCGGAGAATCCCGCAGACGGTGAGGACGCGTGCCGAGGAACACTTGGCGGATGGACCGGAGAATCCCACAGACGGTGAGGACGCGTGCTGAGGAACACTTGGTGGACGGACCGGAGAATCCCGCAGACGGTGAGGACGCGCGCCGAGGAACACTTGGCTGGCGGACCGGAGAATCCCGCAGACGCTGAGGACGCGTGCCGAGGAACACTTGGCGGACGGACCGGAGAATCCCGCAGACGGTGAGGACGCGCGCCGAGGAACACACGGCAGAAGGGCCGGAGAATCCAGCAGACGGTGAGGATGCGCGCCGGGGAACACTTGGCTGGCGGACCGGAGAATCCCGTAGACGGTGAGGACGCGCGCCGAGGAACACACGGCAGACGGGCCGGAGAATCCCGCAGACGGTGAGGACGCGCGCCGAGGAACACTTGGCTGGCGGACCGGAAAATCCCGCAGACGGTGAGGACGCGCGCCGAGGAACACTTGGCTGGCGGACCGGAGAATCCCGTAGACGGTGAGGAAGCGCGCCGAGGAGCACTTGGCTGGCGGACCGGAGAATCCCGTAGACGGTGAGGACGCGTGCCGAGGAACACTTGGCTGGCGGACCGGAGAATCCCGCAGACGGTGAGGATGCGCGCCGGGGAACACTTGGCTGACGGACCGGAGAATCCCGCAGACGGCGAGGACGCGCGCCGAGGAACACATGGCTGCCGGACCGGAGAATCCCGCAGACGGTGAGGACGCGCGCCGAGGAACAGTTGGCTGGCGGACCGGAGAATCCCGCAGACGGTGAGGACGCACGCCGAGGAACACTTGGCTGGCGGACCAGAGAATCCCGCAGACGGTGAGGACGCGCGCCGAGGAACACTTGGCTGGCGGACCGGAGAATCCCGAGATGGAGAGGACGCGCGCCGAGGAACACTTGGCTGACGGACCGGAGGATCCCGCAGACGGTGAGGACGCGCGCCGAGGAACACTTGGCGGACGGACCGGAGAATCCCGCAGACGGTGTGGACGCGTGCCGAGGAACACACGGCTGACGGACCGGAGAATCCCGCAGACGGTGAGGACGCGCGCCGAGGAACACTTGGCTGGCGGACCGGAGTATCCCGAGATGGAGAGGACGCGCGCCGAGGAACACTTGGCTGACGGACCGGAGGATCCCGCAGACGGTGAGGACGCGCGCCGAGGAACACTTGGCGGACGGACCGGAGAATCCCGCAGACGGTGTGGACGCGTGCCGAGGAACACACGGCTGACGGACCGGTGAATCCCGCAGACGGTGAGGACGCGTGCCGAGGAACACATGGCTGGCGGACCGGAGAATCCCGCAGACGGTGAGGACGCGCGCCGAGGAACTGTTGGCTGACGGACCGGCGAGTCCCGCAGACGGTGAGGATGCACGCTGAGCAACACCTGGCGGACGGACCGGAGAATCCCGCATACAGTGAGGATGTGTGCCGAGGAACACTTGGCTGGCGGACCGGAGAATCCCAGAACGGTGAGGACGCGCGCCGAGGAACACTTGGCTGACGGACCGGAGGATCCCGCAGACGGTGAGGACGCGCGCCGAGGAACACTTGGCTGGCAGACCGGAGAATCCCGCAGACGGTGAGGACGCGCGCCGAGGAACACATGGCTGACGGACCGGAGAATCCCGCATATGGTGAAGACGCGCGCCGAGGAACACTTGGCTGGCGGACCGGAGAATCCCGCAGACGGTGAGGACGCGTGCCGAGGAACACTTGGCGGACGGACCGGAGAATCCCGCAGACGGTGAGGACACGTGCCGAGGAACACTTGGCGGACGGACCGGAGAATCCCGTAGACGGTGAGGACGCGTGCCGAGGAACACTTGGCTGGCGGACCGGAGAATCCCGAAGACGGTGAGGACGCGTGCCGAGGAACACTTGGCGGATGGACCGGAGAATCCCACAGACGGTGAGGACGCGTGCTGAGGAACACTTGGTGGACGGACCGGAGAATCCCGCAGACGGTGAGGACGCGCGCCGAGGAACACTTGGCTGGCGGACCGGAGAAACCCGCAGACGCTGAGGACGCGTGCCGAGGAACACTTGGCGGACGGACCGGAGAATCCCGCAGACGGTGAGGACGCGCGCCGAGGAACACACGGCAGAAGGGCCGGAGAATCCCGCAGACGGTGAGGATGCGCGCCGGGGAACACTTGGCTGGCGGACCGGAGAATCCCGTAGACGGTGAGGACGCGCGCCGAGGAACACACGGCAGACGGGCCGGAGAATCCCGCAGACGGTGAGGACGCGCGCCGAGGAACACTTGGCTGGCGGACCGGAGAATCCCGTAGATGGTGAGGAAGCGCGCCGAGGAGCACTTGGCTGGCGGACCGGAGAATCCCGTAGACGGTGAGGACGCGTGCCGAGGAACACTTGGCTGGCGGACCGGAGAATCCCGCAGACGGTGAGGATGCGCGCCGGGGAACACTTGGCTGACGGACCGGAGAATCCCGCAGACGGCGAGGACGCGCGCCGAGGAACACATGGCTGCCGGACCGGAGAATCCCGCAGACGGTGAGGACGCGCGCCGAGGAACAGTTGGCTGGCGGACCGGAGAATCCCGCAGACGGTGAGGACGCACGCCGAGGAACACTTGGCTGGCGGACCAGAGAATCCCGCAGACGGTGAGGACGCGCGCCGAGGAACACTTGGCTGGCGGACCGGAGAATCCCGAGATGGAGAGGACGCGCGCCGAGGAACACTTGGCTGACGGACCGGAGGATCCCGCAGACGGTGAGGACGCGCGCCGAGGAACACTTGGCGGACGGACCGGAGAATCCCGCAGACGGTGTGGACGCGTGCCGAGGAACACACGGCTGACGGACCGGAGAATCCCGCAGACGGTGAGGACGCGCGCCGAGGAACACTTGGCTGGCGGACCGGAGAATCCCGAGATGGAGAGGACGCGCGCCGAGGAACACTTGGCTGACGGACCGGAGGATCCCGCAGACGGTGAGGACGCGCGCCGAGGAACACTTGGCGGACGGACCGGAGAATCCCGCCGACGGTGTGGACGCGTGCCGAGGAACACACGGCTGACGGACCGGTGAATCCCGCAGACGGTGAGGACGCGTGCCGAGGAACACATGGCTGGCGGACCGGAGAATCCCGCAGACGGTGAGGACGCGCGCCGAGGAACTGTTGGCTGACGGACCGGCGAGTCCCGCAGACGGTGAGGATGCACGCTGAGCAACACCTGGCGGACGGACCGGAGAATCCCGCATACAGTGAGGACGTGTGCCGAGGAACACTTGGCTGGCGGACCGGAGAATCCCAGAACGGTGAGGACGCGCGCCGAGGAACACTTGGCTGACGGACCGGAGGATCCCGCAGACGGTGAGGACGCGCGCCGAGGAACACTTGGCTGGCAGACTGGAGAATCCCGCAGACGGTGAGGACGCGCGCCGAGGAACACATGGCTGACGGACCGGAGAATCCCGCATATGGTGAAGACGCGCGCCGAGGAACACTTGGCTGGCGGACCGGAGAATCCCGCAGAATGTGAGGACGCGTGCCGAGGAACACTTGGCGGACGGACCGGAGAATCCCGTAGACGGTGAGGACGCGTGCCGAGGAACACTTGGCTGGCCGACCGGAGAATCCCGCAGACGGTGAGGACGCGTGCCGAGGAACACTTGGCTGGTGGACCGGAGAATCCCGCAGACGGTGAGGACGCGTGCTGAGGAACACTTGGCGGACGGACCGGAGAATCCCGCAGACGGTGAGGACTCATGCTGAGGAACACTTGGCGGACGGACCGGAGAATCCCGCAGACGGTGAGGACGCGCGCCGAGGAACACTTGGCTGGCGGACCGGAGAATCCCGCAGACGGTGAGGACGCACGCTGAGGAACAGTTGGCGGACGGACCGGAGAATCCCGTAGACGGTGAGGACGCGTGCCGAGGAACACTTGGCTGGCGGACCGGAGAATCCCGCAGACGGTGAGGATACGCGCCGAGGAACACATGGCTGACGGACCGGAGAATCCCGCAGACGGTGAGGACGCATGCCGAGGAACATATGGCTGACGGACCGGAGAATCCCGCAGACGGCGAGGACGCGCGCCGAGGAACACATGGCTGCCGGACCGGAGAATCCCGCAGACGGTGAGTACGCGCGCCGAGGAACAGTTGGCTGGCGGACCGGAGAATCCCGCAGACGGTGAGGACGCACGCCGAGGAACACTTGGCTGGCGGTCCAGAGAATCCCGCAGACGGTGAGGACGCGCGCCGAGGAACACTTGGCGGACGGACCGGAGAATCCCGCAGACAGTGAGGACGCGTGCCGAGGAACACTTGGCTGGCGGACCGGAGAATCCCGAGATGGAGAGGACGCGCTCCGAGGAAAACATGGCTGGCGGACCGGAGAATCCCGCAGACAGTGAGGACGCGTGCTGAGGAACACTTGGCTGGCGGACCGGAGAATCCCGCAGACGGTGAGGACGCGCGCCGAGGAACACTTGGCGGACGGACCGGAGAATCCCGCAGACGGTGAGGACACGCGCCGAGGAACACTTGACGGACGGACCGGAGAATCCCGCAGACGGTGAGGACGCGCGCCGAGGAACACATGGCTGGCGGACCGGAGAATCCCGCAGACGGTGAGGACGCGCGCCGGGGAACACTTGGCTGGCGGACCGGAGAATCCCGCAGACGGTGAGGACGCGTGCCGAGGAACACTTGGCTGGCGGACCGGAGAATCCCGAGACGGTGAGGACGCGCGCCGGGGAACACTTGGCTGGCGGACCGGAGAATCCCGCAGACGGTGAGGACGCGTGCTGAGGAAAACATGGCTGCCGGACCGGAGAATCTCGCAGACGGTGAGGACGTGTGCTGAGGAACACTTGGCGGACGGACCGGAGAATCCCGCAGACGGTGAGGACGCGTGCCGAGGAACACTTGGCGGACGGACCGGAGAATCCCGTAGACGGTGAGGACGCGTGCCGAGGAACACTTGGCTGGCGGACCGGAGAATCCCGCAGACGGTGAGGACGCGCGCCGAGGAACTCTTGGCTGACGGACCGGCGAGTCCCGCAGACGGTGAGGATGCGTGCTGAGCAACACCTGGCGGACGGACCGGAGTATCCCGCATACAGTGAGGACGCGCGCCGAGGAACACTTGGCTGGCGGACCGGAGAATCCCGCAGACGGTGAGGACGCGCGCCGAGGAACACATGGCTGACGGACCGGAGAATCCCGCATATGGTGAAGACGCGCGCCGAGGAACACTTGGCTGGCGGACCGGAGAATCCCGCAGACGGTGAGGACGCGTGCCGAGGAACACTTGGCGGACGGACCGGAGAATCCCGTAGACGGTGAGGACGCGTGCCGAGGAACACTTGGCTGGCGGACCGGAGAATCCCGCAGACGGTGAGGACACGTGCTGAGGAACACTTGGCGGACGGACCGGAGAATCCCGCAGACGGTGAGGACGCGTGCTGAGGAACACTTGGCGGACGGACCGGAGAATCCCGCAGACGGTGAGGACGCGCGCCGAGGAACACTTGGCTGGCGGACCGGAGAATCCCGCAGACGGTGAGGACGCACGCTGAGGAACAGTTGGCGGACGGACCGGAGAATCCCGTAGACGGTGAGGACGCGTGCCGAGGAACACTTGGCTGGCGGACCGGAGAATCCCGCAGACGGTGAGGATACGCGCCGAGGAACACATGGCTGACGGACCGGAGAATCCCGCAGACGGTGAGGACGCATGCCGAGGAACATATGGCTGACGGACCGGAGAATCCCGCAGACGGCGAGGACGCGCGCCGAGGAACAGTTGGCTGGCGGACCGGAGAATCCCGCAGACGGTGAGGACGCGCGCCGAGGAACACTTGGCTGGCGGACCAGAGAATCCCGCAGACGGTGAGGACGCGCGCCGAGGAACACCTGGCGGACGGACCGGAGAATTCCGCAGACAGTGAGGACGCGTGCCGTGGAACACTTGGCTGGCGGACCGGAGAATCCCGAGATGGAGAGGACGCGCTCCGAGGAACACTTGGCTGGCGGACCGGAGAATCCCGCAGACGGTGAGGACGCGCGCCGAGGAACACTTGGCGGACGGACCGGAGAATCCCGCAGACGGTGAGGACACACGCCGAGGAACACTTGACGGACGGACCGGAGAATCCCGCAGACGGTGAGGACGCGCGCCGAGGAACACATGGCTGGCGGACCGGAGAATCCCGCAGACGGTGAGGACGCGTGCCGAGGAACACTTGGCTGGCGGACCGGAGAATCCCGAGACGGTGAGGACGCGCGCCGGGGAACACTTGGCTGGCGGACCGGAGAATCCCGCAGACGGTGAGGACGCGTGCTGAGGAAAACATGGCTGCCGGACCGGAGAATCTCGCAGACGGTGAGGACGTGTGCCGAGGAACACACGGCTGACGGACCGGAGAATCCCGCAGACGGCGAGGAAGCGCGCTGAGGAACACATGGCTGGCGGACCGCAGAATCCCGCAGACGGTGAGGACGCGCGCCGAGGAACTCTTGGCTGACGCACCGGCGAGTCCCGCAGACGGTGAGGATGCGCGCCGAGGAACACTTGGCGGACGGACCGGAGAATCCCGCAGACAGTGAGGACGCATGCCGAGGAACACTTGGCTGGCGGACCGGAGGATCCCGCAGACGGTGAGGACGCACGCCGAGGAACACTTGGCTGGCGGACCGGAGAATCCCGCAGACGGTGAGGACGCACGCCGAGGAACAGTTGGCTGGCGGACAGGAGAATCCCGCAGACGGTGAGGACGTGTGCCGAGGAACACATGGCTGACGGACCGGAGAATCCCGCAGACGGTGAGGACGCGTGCCGCGGAACACTTGGCTGCCGGACTGGAGAATCCCGCAGACGGTGAGGAGGCGTGCCGTGGAACACTTGGCTGCCGGACCGGAGAATCCCGCAGACGGTGAGGACGCGTGCCGAGGAAAACATGGCTGACGGACCGGAGAATCCCGCAGACGGTGAGGACATGCGCCGAGGAACATTTGGCTGGCGGACAGGAGAATCCCGCAGACGGTAAGGACGCGCGCCGAGGAACACATGGCTGCCGGACCGGAGAATCCCGCAGACGGTGAGGACGCGTGCCGAGGAACTCATGGCTGACGGACAGGAGAATCCTGCAGACGGTGAGGACGCGTGCCGAGGAACACATGGCTGACGGACCGGGGAATCCTGCAGACGGTGAGGACGCCTGCCGAGGAACATTTGGCGGACGGACCGGAGAATCCCGCAGACGGTGTGGACGCGTGCCGAGGAACACACGGCTGACGGACCGGAGAATCCCGCAGACGGCGAGGAAGCGCGCTGAGGAACACATGGCTGGCGGACCGCAGAATCCCGCAGACGGTGAGGACGCGCGCCGAGGAACTCTTGGCTGACGGACCGGCGAGTCCCGCAGACGGTGAGGATGCGCGCCGAGGAACACTTGGCGGACGGACCGGAGAATCCCGCAGACAGTGAGGACGCATGCCGAGGAACACTTGGCTGACGGACCGGAGGATCCCGCAGACGGTGAGGACGCACGCCGAGGAACACTTGGCTGGCGGACCGGAGAATCCCGCAGACGGTGAGGACGCGCGCCGAGGAACAGTTGGCTGGCGGACAGGAGAATCCCGCAGACGGTGAGGACGTGTGCCGCGGAACACTTGGCTGCCGGACTGGAGAATCCCGCAGACGGTGAGGAGGCGTGCCGAGGAACACTTGGCTGCCGGACCGGAGAATCCCGCAGACGGTGAGGACGCGTGCCGAGGAAAACATGGCTGACGGACCGGAGAATCCCGCAGACGGTGAGGACATGCGCCGAGGAATATTTGGCTGGCGGACAGGAGAATCCCGCAGACGGTGAGGACGCGCGCCGAGGAACACATGGCTGCCGGACCGGAGAATCCCGCAGACGGTGAGGACGCGTGCCGAGGAACTCATGGCTGACGGACAGGAGAATCCTGCAGACGGTGAGGACGCGTGCCGAGGAACATTTGGCTGGCGGACAGGAGAATCCCGCAGACGGTGAGGACGCGCGCCGAGGAACACATGGCTGACGGACCGGAGAATCCCGCATATGATGAAGACGCGCGCCGAGGAACTCATGGCTGGCGGACCGGAGAATCCCGCAGACGTTGAGGACGCGTGCCGAGGACCACCTCTGAATGGTCAGGGACATGGCTAAACATTGATTTGGCACCGCCACTGTGACGCCTAGCAGTGCCAACTGTGCAACAGGGTTCTAGGACAGGGACAGGTTGGCACTACCAAGGAGCAGGGCCTGAAGAGGGATTGAAGGGAGGCCTTGAAGGGGTGGTACTGAAGGGGGGCTTTTGCCGAACCCAAAGCCATGGGTTGCTCACTTGTGGGTGGGCACTGAGACAGCAATTGTTGTGGGGGTACTGTCGGGTTATTGTGAGAAGGGGGCTCCCGATCTCTGAGGGTTTGACCTTCCCGGCTTTTTGGGGTCCCTTTGCGGAAATTGTTGGAAAAGATTCTCAGAGATAGGGGGCTGGATTCTCCGTGACATCATGCCGAAATCGCGAAACGCAATCGGCTGGAGAATTTGTTCCGACGTCGAAATCAGACTTGATGCCGGTTTCGCGAGGAGTGGGGAAAATCAGGAAATGTGATCTCTCCGGTGAGAATGGCATTTCCTGATTCCTGGGAGATTTTTCGATCGGCGGAGAGTGTGGGTTCAGGATCGCAGCCTATGTCTTTTTCCTCTACTTTCCTATCATTCTTTGATCTGGATTTATTGTATCAATGCTAATTAATGGTTGATAGCTTTTATTATTCATTCAATTGATGTGGGCTTTGCTGCTTATGCCGTTGCCCAGTCCTAACTGCTTATCTTATTTACTATGAGGACATTTAAGTGCTCAAAGAGCCATTTCGAATTCCTGCATGTGTCATGTTTCACTGATGCTGTTAAGCAGGTTGTGGTACATTATCTTAATCTTTTAATTATTTAATTATATGAATGATGCACAAGAGGCATTATAGTATTGCCCCAGATAAATGTTATGCATTTTCTACAAAACAATTTAAAAAACAAAACAAATGGATATAAAATATGAATGGAATGAAGTTTTCATAGGGACTTTTACCTCTGTAGCAGACTTCAGAGCCTCAATACATCCAATAGTGTGTTAAATAAATAAAGTATTTATTTGGCAGCCAATTTGTACACTGAAAGGTCAGTCACACAAACAAGAATGAAATAAATGACCAAATCATGGGTGCAATTTTCCCCAAAATGGCCAAGTGTCAGGTTCTGATTGAAAAGCAGTGTTTTGGCCAGGTTTTCTCTCCAGGTCTTTCTTCTCGCACTTGGTCCAAAAAAAAAGCAAGGGACCGTGCTTTACGCCGTCAATCTTCAGGGATAGGGCCTAAAGACACCAGCAAATGAAGGACCCCACCTTACCATCGGTGCGTCATTCTCCCACCCGTCAGCATCATCATCAGCATGGGGGCTTCATTCTTTGTACCTCTATAGCGCCCCCCCCCCCCCCCTTGGAGGCCCCACTCCTGGCCCACCCTGGCCCTGCCCCTGCCCTTGCTCCTGCCCCTGGTCCCAACCCCGGACAGTTCCAACCTGGCAGTGCGGCAGTGTCAGGGTGCTGGCTATATCCCTCACCACCAGAGACTATACTCAGTGGGGGGGGGGGGGGGGGGGGGGGGGGGGGTCCTGAACACCTGACATCGCTGGAAGAAATGGCTTTCAGTCGTTGAAACATATTTAAATTAATGTCCTAGCTGGGTGAATATGTAGGCAGTGAGGGGTCGGGAACATTACGTTCCGAGTTCTCGCCAAAGCAAATCTTGTTTTAGGTCTCTCATGAGAGTCAGCGGCCATTGCGGAATTTGCACCTGTGGCAAACGGGCCGAAAAAATCGCAGCCAATATCGTTTAGCTAGATGGGAATCAATACTGGTTTCAAAAACGGGCTCGGGGGGCTCGGAGGTGAGTCTCTGATGGTGAGGGACATGACCAGCACGCTGACAACATAGACATTCAAACATTTCTCACAATTGCCACATAAAACACTGGTAGAATATTTGAAGTTCCTTGAAGTTAAGCAAGGAGTTAGAAGGGCTAAAAAGGGTAATGAAAGGTAATTGGCAAACAGGATTAAGGAAAATCCCATGGCAAATTATACATATATAAAGAGAAAGAGGGTAGCCAGGGAAAGTGTTGGCCCATTCAAGGATGGAGGAGGAAATCTATGCGTGGAGCCAGAGGAAATGGGTGAGGTACTAAATGAGTACTTTGCATCAGTATTCACCAAAGAGAAGGACTTGGTAGATGATGAGTCCAGGGAAGGGTGTGGAGATATTCTGAGTTTTGTAGATATCAAAAAGGTGGAGAGGTTGGACACCTTAAAAAGCATTAAGATGGATACGTCCCCAAGGCCTGTTGGGATGTACCCCAGAATACAAGAGGCAAGGGAGGAAATTGCTGGGTCCATGACAGAAATCTTTGATTCCTCATTGGCTACAGGTGAGGTCCCAGAGGACTGGAGAATAGCAATTATTGTTCCTTTGTTTAAGAAGAGTAGCAAGAATAATCCAGGAAATTACAGGCCGGTGAGCCTTACGTCAGTGGTAGGGAAACTATAGGAAAAGATTCTTAGGGACATTATTTACTCTCATTTGGAAACAAATGGACATATTAGCGATAGGATACATGGTTTTGTAAAGGGGAGGCCGCGTTTGACAAAATTGATCGGGGTTTTTGAGGAAGTGACAAAGATGATTGATGAAGGTAGGACAATGGATGTTGTCGACATGGACTTCAGTAAGGCCTTTGACAAGGTTCCTCATGGCAAACTGATAAAGAAGATGAAGTCACACGGCACCAGAGATGAGCTGGCAAGATAGAGACAGAGCTAGCTCGTTCACAGAAGACAAAGAATAGCAGAAGAAGGGTGCTTATGTGAATGGAGGGCTGTGACTAGTGGTGTTCTGCAGGGATCAGTTCTGGGGCCTTTGTTGTTCGTAGTGTGATGCACTATCAATTACCACAAAGATGAGAATAGTGGAATAATCAAGGCTTTATTGAGCAAGATGTTGTGCCTCCTGTAGCTGGAACCAGAATGGCTGTAGCACAGAAGAGCATACTCTTTTATACGCCGCCTACTGGGCAGAGCCAGCAGGCAGGGATTTACCGTCGTACCTCTAAAATATGGGCAGTACCGTAATACATATAATATGCCACTAGTGGTGACTACCACATTCACCCCCTGTTAAAAAAGAGTCCGGCAGGGGTGGTGGAAACATTACAAGTTAAGCCTGTCTGGGGCCTTGACAATCCTCTGCGATCGCCTCAGTCCTGGTGGTGATGTGGGCGCCGATGTGGTCACCTGTGACTCCGGGCGCATGCTGTCGTCTTTGTCATCCCTGAGTGGAACCAGTGGGAGGACGGATCCTGCTGGGGCGGGGGCTGCGGTGAGGTTAGCTGGAGGGATGGTGAGTGGAGCAGGGGTAAATAAGGCAACCGGGGTGGGGGGGGGGTGCATTGTCAGGTCGTGGGTCGTGGGTGGGGATCCCGCGGGTGCTAGGTCCCGGAGGGAGACTGTGTCTTGCGCCCGTTGGGGTGTGCCACGTAGGCGTATTGCGGGTTTTTCGACCAAGGGGTCCGACTTATGGGTCCGCACATGCTTCCGGAGGAGGACGGTCCAGGAACTGTCAGCCATGTTGGGAGCGAGACCCCGGAGGTGGACTTCCTGGGGAAGGCAAACACACGTTCGTGAGGGGTCTCGTTAGTGGCGGTGCAGTTGAGCGAACGGATGGAGTGGAGCGTGTCGGGCAGGACCTCCTGCCAGTGGGAAACCAGGAGATTTTTAGACCGCAGGGCCAGCAGGACGGCCTTCCAGGCCGTCCTGTTCTCCCTCTCCACCTGCCCGTTTTCCCAGGGGTTGTAGCTGGTCGTCCTGCTCGAGGCGATGCCCCTGTTGAGCAGGAACTGACGCAGCTCATCACTCATGAAGGAGGATCCCCGATCACTGTGGATATAGGTGGGGAAACCGAACAGAGTGAAGATGCTGTGCAGGGCTTTGATTGCTGTGGCAGAAGTCATGTCGAGGCATGGGATGGCGAAGAGGAACAGGGAGTACTCATCAATCACATTCAGGAAATAGGTGTTGCGGTCGGTGGAGGGGAGGGGCCCTTTGAAGTCCACGCTGAGGCGTTCAAAGGGGCGGGAGGCCTTCACCAGATGCGCTCTGTCTGGCCGGTAGACGTGCGGCTTGCACTCTGCGCAGACTTGGCAGTTTCTGGTTACGGTCCTGACCTCCTCAATGGAGTAGGGCAGGTTGTGGGCCTTGATGAAATGGAAGAACTGGGTGACCCCCAGGTGGCAAAGGTCATAGTGGAGAGCCCGGAGTCGGTCCATTTGTGCGCTGGATAGGGCATCAGAGGTCTGGTTGAGTTTCCCCGGGTGATACAAAATCTCGTAATTATAGATGGAGAGCTCCATCCTCCATCTCAAGATCTTGTCATTTTTGATCTTGCCCCGCTGTGTATTATTAAACATAAAGGCAACCGACCGTTGGTCAGTGAGGAGAGTGAATCTCCTGCCGGCCAGGTAGTGCCTCCAATGTCGCACAGCTTCCACAATGGCTTGGGCCTCCTTTTCGACAGGGGATTGCCGAATTTTGGAGGCATGGAGGATGCAGGAAAAGAAGGCCACGGGTCTGCCCGCCTGGTTGAGGGTGGCGGCCAGAGCTACGTCCGATGCATCGCTTTCCACCTGAAAGGGGAGGGACTCGTCGACCGCGTGCATCGTGGTCTTGGCGATGTCTGCCTTGATGCGGTTGAAGGCCTGGCGGGCCTTAGTCATCAGGGGGAAAACTGTGGACTGAATGAGTGGGCGGGCCTTGTCTGCATACTTAGGGACCCACTGGGCGTAATAGGATTTCGCAGGCCAGATGGTGGGGGATGAATGTAATGCGACATGAATCCCAGGTGCCGGTTGAGGCCGCACTCATGTGTGCGGAACTTGGCTATAAGTTTCTGCTCGGTGATTCTGCGTTGTCGCGCGTCCTGAAGGCCGCCTTGGAGAACGCTTACCCGGAGATCAGACGCTGAATGCCCTTGACTGCTGAAGTGTTCCCCGCCAGGAAGGGAACATTCCTGCCTGGTGATTGTTGCGCAATGTCCGTTCATTCGTTGTTGCAGCGTCTGCATGGTCTCGCCAATGTACCACGCTTCGGGACATCCTTTCCTGCAGCGTATGAGGTAGACAACATTGGCCGGGTCGCACGAGTATGTACCGCGTACCTGGTGGGTGGTGTTCTCACGTGTAATGGTGGTATCCATGTCGATGATCTGGCATGTCTTGCAGAGATTGCCATGGCAGGGGTGTGTGGTGTCGTGGTCATTGTTCTGAAGACTGGGTAGTTTGCTGCAAACAATCCTACCAACTGTCCTGGCTTGACACAATTCACACCTCTTTAACCTGGGGTTACCCCATCTCTGGATTTGTAAAGATTTAATCACCTGCTAATGGTCGCATTCCATGCATTGTTGGGCATCTTTGAATTTGTCTATATATGTGTTTCTGGAACATACCTCTTCATTCACCTGAGGAAGGAGCAGCGCTCCGAAAGCTAGTGACATCGAAACAAACTTGTTGGACTTTAACCTGGTGTTGTAAGACTTCGTACTGTCCTTATTGTATGTGAGATTAAGGAGTTTGGCAGTCTGGAGGAATTTTTGGAGGTTTGTGTCGTGGTCCTGCTGATCGTGGCCGCAGATGGTGACGTTATCTAGGTATGGGAAGGTGGCCCGCAGTCCGTACTGGTCAACCATTCGGTCCATCTCTCGCTGGAAGACCGAGACCTCATTATTGACGCCGAAGGGAACCCTAAGGAAGTGACAGAGGCGGCCATCTGCTTCGAATACAGTGTATTGGCGGTCCTCCGGGCGGATGGGGAGCTGGTGGTAGGTGGACTTCAAGTCCACCGTGGAAAAGACTCGATACTGCGCAATCTGATTGACCACGTCAGATATGTGTGGGAGGGGGTACGCGTCGAGCTGCGTATACCGATTGATGGTGTGACTGTGCTTCTCCTCAGTCTTCACTACCACCACTTGAGCTCTCCAGGGGCTGTTGCTGGCCTCAATTACCCCTTTCCGCAGAAGGCGTTGGACCTCCGACCTGATGAAGGTCCTGTCCTGGGCACTGTACCGTCTGCTCCTGGTGACGACGGGTTTGCAATCCGTGGTGACGTTCGCAAACAGGGAAGGTGGATCGACCTTAAGGGTCGTGAGGCCGCAGACGGTGAGGGGGGGGTAGGGGTCCGCCAAATTTTAAGGTTAGGTTTTGGAGATGACACTGAAAATCCAGGCCAAGTAACAGGGCAGCGCAGAGGTGGGGGAGGACGAAAAGCCGGAAGTTTCTGAACTCTACGCCTTGAACGGTGAGGGTCGCGATGCTGTACCCCCAGATTTCCACAGAATGGGATCCGGAGGCCAGGGAGATTTTCTGGGTGACGGGGTGTACCGGGAGGGAGCAGCGCCTTACCGTAGTGGGGTGGATGAAGCTCTCTGTGCTCCCAGAGTCAACAAGGCAGGTCGTCTCGTGCCCATCGATCTTCACCGTCGTCGTAGCGGCCGCGAGGTTGCAGGGTGGGGACTCATCCAGGGTGATAGAGTCGAGCTGTGGCAGATGCTGGGAGGTCCCGGGCTGGTCAGCAGTGGCGGAGGTAGTGGCAAGTGATGAACGACCAGACGAGCAGGGGTCCTGAGGCGCTGTCCAAAATGGCGCCGAATATGGCGGTGCCCATGGTGGGTGGGCGGCATCAAAGGTGGCGGCACCCACGGGCCGCACGTGTCTTGCGGGGAGGAAGATGGCGACACCCACGGGCCGCACGTGGCTTGTGAAGGGGAAAATGGCGGTGCCCCTGGGTCGCACGTGGGGGGCCGGGCCTGGAAACAGCGGCGACTGACCGGGCCTGACGAACAGAAGCGAAGCGTCCTTTCTTCCCACACATGTTGCAGATCACGCTCCGCGCTGGGCAGCGCTGCCTGGGGTGTTTGTTCTGCCCGCAAAAATAACACTTGGGCCCCCCAGAGTTGGCTGGCTGCCGCACAGCGCAGGCTTGCTGTGAACTGGAGTCGGCAGCTGGTGGGGCCCACGATGCCCATGATGGTGCCGCGCGGTCAGGGGTGTAGGACTGAACGTCACGGGAGGCCACTTCGAACAAATTAGCGAGCTGCCTAGTTCCCGCAAGATCGAGCGTACCCCCTTCCAGTAGCCGCTGGCGGACGTACGCAGACTTCATGACCGTGACGTAAGCGTCTCTAATTAAACGTTCTGTGTGCTGGACTGCGGAAACTGCCTGGCAGTCACAGTTCCTATCGAGGATGTGCAGGGCACACCAGAAATTGTCCAGAGACTCCCCGGGAAGTTGCTGTCTCGTGGCCAGAATGTACCTGGCATATACTTGATTGACTGGTCGAATGTAATGTCCCTTCAAGAGCTCCAGCGCTTCCGAGTAGGTGGGCGCATCCCGGATGAGAGGAAAAATGTCAGGGCTCACCCGTGAATAGAAGACTTGGAGCTGCGGCTAGTCCGAGGGTTCTTCAGCAGCTTTCTGAGGTAGCTTACGAAGCAGGCTAGCCAGTGGTCAAAGGTGGACATAGCGTTGGCTGCTTGAGGGCTCAGCTGCAGGCGATCAGGCTTGATGCGCAGATCCATCATTTTAAAAATCTTGCTCAATAAATTGATGCACTATCAATTACCACAAAGACGAGAATAGTGGAACAATCGAGGCTTTATTGAGCAAGATGTTGTGCCTCCTGTAGCTGTAAGCAGAATGGCTGCAGCACAGAAGAGCGCACACATTTATACGCCGCCTACTGGGCAGAGCCAGCAGGCAGGGCTTTACCCTTGTACCTCTAATATATGGGCAGTGCCGTAATACATATAATATGCCACTAGTGGTGACTACCACAGAGTGTATATAAATGATTTGGAGGAAAACGTAACTGGTCTGATTAGCAAGTTTGCGGACGACACAAAGGTTAGTGGAGTTACGGATAGTGAAGCGGACTGTCAGAGGATATGGCAGGATGCAAATCGGTTGGCAACTTGGGCTGGGAAATGGAAGACTGAGTATAATCCTGCCATGTACGAGGTAATGCATTTTGGAAGGTCGAAAACAGGTAGGAATTATACAGTAAATGGCAGAACCCTTCGGAGTATTGACAGACAGAGAGGCCGAGGCCACAGATCACTGAAAGTGGCAACACAGGTGGATAAGGCAGTCAAGGAGGCATACAGCATGCTTGCCTTAATCAGTTGGGGCAAGTTGTACTGCAGCTGTACATAAACCTAGTCAGGCCACATTTAGACTATTATGTACAATTCCCATCGCCACAATACCAAAAGGATGTGGATGCTTTGGAAAGGGTATGGAAGAGGTTTTTCAGGATGCTGCCTGGTCTGTGTTTTGTTATGTTATTGCTAGTAACATAAGCTGCCACTTGATGTAGGCTCGGCTGAAAGATGTTCGAGACTTGGAGATAAGTTTAACATATTTATTGAACGATTAACAATGCTCTTAAATGAGTTTGACACTCTACTAATCTCCCTCTAGTAACTCAGTCTATTCTGCTAACTATACAAGCTTGCTCTCGACCATATGCTAGGGTGTGATATTGCTGATAATTAACCTGTCCTGCTCTCTTGGTTTCTGCCGGTGGATGAAGCAGAGCCTTTGTGCCTTCTCCTTTTTATGTGGGTCGTGTAGTGCCCCCTTGTGGTAATGCCACCTCTGGGTGTCCTGATTGCCCATTGGTTGTGTCCTGTTCTAATGACCCATTGGTTGCGTGTCTGCATGTCATGGCACCTCTGGTGCTCCCTCTAGTGCTTACTTAGTTGTAGTGTATTTTCATTAACCCCTTGCGTATATACAGTGATGCATATCACTAGTCTGGAGGGTATTAACTATGAGGAGAATTTGGATAAACTGAAATTTATTTCACTGGAACGACGGAGGTTGAGGGGCGACCTGATAGAAGTCTACAAGATTATGAGGGGCATGGACAGAGCGAATAGTCAGATGCTTTTTATCAAGATGGAAAAGTCAATTACTGGGGGACATCGGTTTAAGATGCAAGGGACAAAGTTTAGAGGAGATGTGCGAGGCAAGTTGCTTTACACAGAGGGTGGTGAGTGTCTGGAATTCGTTGCTGGGGGAAGTGGTGGAAGCAAATACTATAGTGACGTTTAAGAAGCACCTTGACAAATATGTGAATAAGGTAGGAGGGATACGGACATCGGAATTGCAGAAAGTTTTAGTTTAGTCAGGCATCATGGTCGGCACGGGTTTGGAGGGCCGAAGGGCCTGTCCCTGTGCTGTACTGTTCTTTGTTCTTTGTTGATAAAAGGGACAAACAACAGCAGCAGGGATACAAAGGACTAGGCCAGACTGGTGAAACAGGAAGTGGTAGATGAAATTCAATGCAGAGAAGTGTGAGACAATTACATTTTTGTAGGAATAGAGAGACAATCCAAACAAGATTAACCAGATTTTACGAGAGGGAGGTGAGGAGTGTTTGTCTACGATCTTTGAAAGTTGCAGTGACAGGGTAATAAAGCAGTTAATAACATCTAAGGGATACTGGATTTTATGAATAGGGGCATATATAAAACATTAGTTTCACCCAGCTGCAGTATTGCATCAAATTTTGAGCACGACGTAGGGATGTGAAGGCTTTCGGCATTGGGACTGAAGAGATATACAACAATGGTGGCCAGGGATGAGGAATTATAATTATGTGGAGAGACTGGAGATGCTCTTGTTATTTTCTTCCCGACAAAGAAGCCAAAGAGCCAATCTGATTGATGTGTTTAATATCATGAAGGGTTTAAATAGAATAAATAAAGAAAAACTGTTTCCTAAGGACCTGACAGCACCAAGGACCAGAGTTCAATACTGGCCTTGGGTGACTGTCTGTATGGAGTCTGCACGTTCTCCCAGTGTCCGCGTGGGTTTCCTCCGGGTGCTCCTGTTTCCTCCCACAGTCCAAAAATGTGTCGGTTAGGTGGATTGGCCATGCGAACAAAAAATTGCCCCTTACTGTCCAGGGATGCGCAGATTAGGTGACTTTCCGGGCATAGGGCAGGGAAGGGTGCTCTGTCAGAGGGTTGGTGCAGCCCTGATGGGCCGAATGTTCTCCTTCTGCACTGTAGGAATTCTATGACTCTATGACCAACCAGAGGACATAACTTTAAGGTGACTTGCAAAAGAACAAAAGGCAGCATACCGGAAATCTTTCTTACACAATGACTGGTTTGAATTGGGAATGCACTACCTGATACACTGATAGGTACAGATTCATTTAGGGAATTATATGGACTGAATGGTCTCAAAAGAACAAAGAACAAAGAAAAATACAGCACAGGAACAGGCCCTTCGGCCCTCCAAGCCCGTGCCAACCATGCTGCCCGACTAAACTACAATCTTCTACACTTCCTGGGTCCGTATCCCTCTATTCCTGTATCCCTCTATTCATGTATTTGTCAAGATGCCCCTTAAATGTCACTATTGTCCCTGCTTCCATCACCCCCTCTGGTAGGGTATTTCAGGCACCCACTACCCTGTGTGTAAAAACTTGCCTCGTACATCTACTCTAAACCTTGCACCTCGCACCTTAAACCTATGCCCCCTAGTAATTGACCCCTCTACCCTGGGGAAAAGCCTCTGACTATCCACTCTGTCTATGCCCCTCATACAGATGCCCCTGTACATCTAGATCTCTCTGACTTTCAACACTCGTGGGGGTTCTACCATTCACTGTATATTCCCTACCTGCATTAGACCTTCCAAAATGCATTACCTCACATTTGTCCGGATTAAACTCCATCTGCCATCTCTCTGCCCAAGTCTCCAAACAATCTAAATCCTGCTGTATCCTCTGACAGTCCTCATCGCTTTCCGCAATTCCACCAACCTTTGTGTCGTCTGCAAACTTACTAATCAGACCAGTTACATTTTCCTCCAAATCATTTATATATACTACAAACAGCAAAGGTCTCATCACTGATCCCTGCAGAACACCACTGGTCACAGCCCTCCAATTAGAAAAGCATCCTTCCATTGCTACTCTCTGCCGTCTATGACCTAGCCAGTTCTGTATCCACCTTGCTCACCCCTGATCCCGTGTGACTTCACCTTTTGTACTAGTCTACCATGTGGGACCTTGTCAAAGGCCTTACTGAAGTCCATATAGACAACATCCACTGCCCTACCTGTATCAATCATCTTTGTGACCTCCTCGAAAAACTCTATCAAGTTAGTGAGACACGACCTCCCCTTCACAAAACCATGCTGCCTCTCACTAATACGTCCATTTGCTTCCAAATGGGAGTAGATCCTGTCTCGAAGAATTCTCTCCAGTAATTTCCCTACCACTGAAGTAAGGCTCACCAGCCTGTAGTTCCCTGGATTATCCTTGCTACCCTTCTTAAACAGAGGAACAACATTGGCTATTCTCCAGTCCTCCGGGACATCACCTGAAGACAGTGAGGATCCAAAGATTTCTATCAATGCCTCAGCAAATTCCTCTCTAGCCTCCTTCAGTATTCTGGGGTAGATCCCATCAGGTCCTGGGGACTAATCTACCTTAATATTTTTCAAGACGCCGAACACCTCGTCTTTTTGGATCTCAATGTGACCCAGGCTATCTACACACCCTTCTCCAGACTCAACATCCACCAATTCCTTCTCTTTGGTGAATACTGATGCAAAGTATTCATTTAGTACCTCGTCCATTTCCTCTAGCTCCACACATAGATTCCCTTGTCTATCCTTCAGTGGCCCAACCCTTTCCCTGGCTACCCTCTTGCTTTTTATGTACGTGTAAAAAGCCTTGGGATTTTCCTTAACCCTATTTGCCAATGACTTTTCGTGACCCCTTCCAGCCCTCTTGACTCCTTGCTTAAGTTCCTTCCTACTTTCCTTATATTCCACACAGGCTTCGTCTGTTCCCAGCCTTTTAGCCCTGACAAATGCCTCCTTTTTCTTTTTGACGCGGCCTACAATATCTCTTGTTATCCAAGGTTCCCGAAAATTGCCGTATTTATCCTTCTTCCTCGCAGGAACATGCCGATCCTGAATTCCTTTCAACTGACACTTGAAAGCCTCCTACATGTCAGATGTTGATTTATCCTCAAACATCCACCCCCAATCTAGGTTCTTCAGTTCCCGCCTAATATTGTTATAATTAGCCTTCGCCAATTTAGCACATTCACCCTAGGACCACTCTTATCCTTGTCCACCAGCACTTTAAAACTTACTGAAGTGTGGTCACTGTTCCCGAAATGCTCCCCTACTGAAATTTCTACCACCTGGCCGGGCTCATTCCCCAATACCAGGTCCAGTACAGCCCCTTCCCTAGTTGGACTGTTTACATATTGTTTTAAGAAGCCCTCCTGGATGCTCCTTACAAACTCTGCCCCCTCTAAGCCCCTGGCACTAAGTGAGTCCCAGTCAATATTGGGGAAGTTGAAGTCTCCCATCACATTAGGGGTTGGGGTTGGTTTAGCTCAGGGCTAAATCGCTGGCTTTGAAAGCAGGCCAGCAGCACGGTTCAATTCCGGTACCAGCCTCCCAGAACAGGCGCTGGAATGTGGCGACTAGAGGCTTTTCACAGTAACTTCATTTGAAGCCTACTTGTGACAATAAGCAATTTACATTACATTACATTACAACAACCCTATTGTTTTTACTCTTTTCCAAAATCTGTCTACCTATCTGCTCCTCTATCTCCCGTTGGCTGTTGAGAGGCCTGTAGTAAACCCCCAACATTGTGACTGTACCCTCTTATTCCTGATCTCTCCCCATATAGCCTCACTGCCCTCTGAGGTGTCCTCCCTGAGCTGTGATATTCTCCCTAACCAGTAGCGCAACTCCGCCACCCCTTTTACATCCCCCTCTATCCCGCCTGAAACACCTAAAACCAAGGAACATTTAGCTGCCAATCCTGCCCTTCCCTCAACCCGATCTCTGTAATGGCAACAACATCATAGTTCCAAGTACTAATCCAAGCTCTAAGTTCATCTGCCTTACCCGTAATAGTTCTTGCATTAAAACATATGCACTTCAGGCCACCAGACCCGCTGTGTTCAGCAACTTCACCCTGTCTGCTCTGCCTCAGAGCCATACTGGCCCTATTCCCTAGTTCTCCCTCAATGCTTTCACCTTCTAACCTATTGCTCCCGTGCCCACCCCCCTGCCATACTAGTTTAAACCCTCCCGTGTGACACTAGCAAACCTCGCGGCCAGGATATTTATGCCTCTCCAGTTTAGATACAACCCGTCCTTCTTATGTAGGTCACACCTGCCCCGGAAGAGCTCCCAGTGGTCCAGAAATAGGAAACCCTCCCTCCTACACCAGCTGTTTAGCCATGTGTTTAGCTGCTCTATCTTCCTATTTCTAGCCTCATTTGGCACGTGGCACAGGGAGTAATCCCGAGATTACAACCTTAGAGGTCCTGTTTTTTTAACTTTCTGCCTAGCTCCCTGAACTCCTGCTGCAGGACCTCATGCCCCTTCCTGCCCATGTCGTTAGTACCAATATGAACAACGACCTCTGCCTGTTTGCCCTCCCCCTTCAGGATGCCCTCTACCCGTTCGGAGACATCCTGGACCCTGGCACCAGGGAGGCAACATACCATCCTGGAGTCTCTTTCACATCCACAGAAGCACCTATCTGTGCTCCTGACTATAGAGTCCCCTATTACTATTACTCTTCTGCGCTTTGACCCTCCCTTCTGAACATCAGAGCCAGCCATGGTGCCACTGCTCTGGCTGCTGCTGTTTTCTCCTGATAGGCAATCCCCCCCGACAGTATCCAATGGGGTATACTGTTCGAGAGGGGGAAAACCACAGGGGAATCCTGCACTGACTGCCTGCCCTTTCTGGTGGTCATCCATTTCTCTGCCTGCACCTTGGGTGTGACCACATTTATATAACTGCTATCTATGATGCTTTCCGCCACCTGCATGCTCCTAAGTGCATCCAATTGCTGCTCCAACCGAACCATGCGATCTGTGAGGAGCTCCAGTTGGGTGCACTTTCTGCAGATGAAGTCATCCGAGACGCTGGAAGCCTCCCGGACCTGCCACATCTCACAGTCAGAGCACTGCACCCCTCTAACTGACATTGCGTCAATTAATAATTAAATTAAATTTAAAAGTTTAAAAAAAGTTACTGTTAACTATATGTTTCCTCGCATTAGATTTCTACTATAAATGTGAAAGCTAAATACCGTACTCTCCGATCTCTGGCTTAGATACCCCTCTAAGTTATAATTAAGTAATTATGTTTAATTAGTTTACCAATGCTTAATTTTTAATATTTAGTGTAAATTCCCAACCAGCCAATCAGGTCACAGTTTTTCTGTGATGTCACTTCAGTTTCCCCCCCACACACACACACAATTTGAAAAGGTAATAAAAGTAAAAATGAGTAAAAATCACTTACTTACCTTCCAAGGGTCTCAGATACTGTCAGGTTAAGACCCTGCTGATTATGAATTACAGACCAGAAGAAAGAGAGAGAACAAAACAGTAGGGACAAAGCACCTTCTCCCACTCTGCATCAAATTACCTCACTGCAAATTACCAAGTTCCAAATTCCCACTCTGGATATGTCTCACTCACTCAGGCTGTGTCTCCTTGACCTGCGCAACGCTTACTGAGTGCGCTTTCTGTCTGTCTTTTATACAGACTTCAGCTGACCAGCGTGACACACACTACTTAAATTTCAAAGAGACGAATACAATGTGCACCTTTGTGCCCCTAAACAGGCCTCAGATGACTGACAGATAACTGCCTCTCAGCAATTAGGGTGGGAGCAGCTTCAGCCAACCAGACACTAATCTACACTGCATTTTTGAATGAAAAACAGCAGAATTAGACTTGCCACTTACCTTTCCTGATTACCTCACTGCACCAAATTACCAAGTTCCAAATTCCCACTCTGGATGTGTCTCACTCACTCAGGCTGTGTCTCTTTGACCTGTGCAAGTCTCCTTCTGGACTATAGTATTCTAATTCCAGATGTAAACTTAATGGATGGCCATTGATCAAGATGATGGGAAAAGCTCCATTCAATAAAAGCAATAATCAACAGATCAGGCAGCATCTGCAGAGAGAGAGAAAAAAAGAGTTACATTTCAGTTTGATGCCCTATCTACAGAACTGGAAAAACTGGAGAGGTAACATGTTTTAAACATGTGGCAGGGTGGGGGAAGAACTAAAGGGAACGTTTCTCTGACAGAGGGCAGGAATAAATAACAAAAGCGATGATGGTGTAAATTAAAAGGAGATGGTAATGGACAAATAAAGAAACAAAAGATGTGTTGTGTTTGGTCTTCTATACCTTACAAAGGATTCCACCAAACACCTAGACTTGTCCAAACCAGGATCTTTACTGAGTCTTGAGTGGTAAGATGCAGAGCACATTATCATGGAGTCTCCTTATTACTCCTTTGGAACTGCACCTATCACCGACCATCCACTTGTATGTTTTACTACCATCTGCAATCGTCTGATTAAGGCCGGACTCTTCTTATATGGGAGTCACTGGTCACATGACCTTGGTCTTCAGATCGCATGGTGTGGCTGCACCACTACCTGCTGGTTGGAGGTTGCACACCATCTATGATATGGGTCTATGATATAGCCCACAGGCATATCACCACAAGTTGGTCCAGCAAAAACACTCATAATTACCAGTTCAACAACGCTTCACAATAAAATGAAACACTTTAATTCCTAACTGATACCTCCTTTATCTCCAATCAAGCAAAATGCATCACAGGTCAAACCCCATTTTTAAATAATGTTAGCAAAGACAGGGGGCGTCATTCTCCGACCCCCAGAGAGTATGAGAATGGCCGTTGGCCGCCGTGAATCCCGCCCCCGCCGGTTGCCGAAGTCTCCGAAGGGAGAAAAGTCGGTGGGGAGTTAATGTCGCCGCTGCCGTCGGAGAATGTCACGGGTCTGCGCAAGGCAGCCGATTTTCGGCCTGCCAATACTCTCCCTTCCGGATGGGCCGAAGTCCCGTCGACGTGATGACCGTTCACGTCGACGTAAATTAAACCTCCTTTTCATCGGCGTGACCCTGTGCTCCGACCAGCGTGGAGGTGAGTGACGGCCTGGGGGGTTGGCTCTGGGCAGGCGATGGCGTGGCCGCAGTCTGAATGCGTGAGGAGAGGTGTGTCTCGGGTTGTGTGTGTGTGTGTGCGGCGGGGGGGTGGGGGGGGGGGTGGTTAGAGTAGGCTGGGCTCCGGGGGAGTGCCGGGAGGGGGACCGTGCCGGGGAGGGGGATGGGGGGTCCGTGCTGGGGTGGAGGTTGGGGTCCGTGCCGGGGTGGAGGTTGGGGGGGGTCCGTGCCGGGGAGGGGGATGGGGGGGGGTCCGTGCCAGGGAGGGGGATGGGGGGGGTCCGTGCCGGGGAGGGGGATGGGGGGTCCGTGCCGGGGTGGAGGTTGGGGGGGGGGTCCGTGCAGGGGTGGAGGTTGGGGGGGGGGGGGTCCGTGCCAGGGTGGAGGTTGGGGGGGGGTCCGTGCCGGGGAGGGGGATGGGGGGGTCCGTGCCGGGGAGGGGGATGGGGGATCCGTGCCGGGGTGGAGATTGGGGTCACCGTCGGGGGGATACACGGGTATACAGGTGGTTGGTGGTGTGTGTGTGTGAGGGGGGGGGGCGGAATTGGTTACAGGTGTTTAGAAACATAGAAAAGAAACATAGAAAAAATAGAAGCAGGAGGAGGCCATTCGGCCCATCAAGCCCACTCTGTCATTCATTATGATCATGGCTGATCATCAACTCAATAGCCTAATCCCACTTTCCCTAACATCCTTAGATCCCCTTCACCCTCAGTGGTATATCTAACTGCTTTATGAAACCGTACAATGTTTTGAACTCAACTACTTCCTGTGGTAATGAATTCCACAGTTCAATCACTCTGTGGGTGAAAAAATGTCTCCTCATCTCTGTCCTTAATGGTCTACTCAGCCCTCAGACTGTGACCCCTGGTCCTGGATACACCCACCATCGGGAACATCCTTCCTGCATTTACCCTGTCTAGTCCTGTTAGAATTTGATAGGTTTCTATGAGATCCTCCCTCACTCTTCTGAACACCTGCGAATATAATCCTAACCAATTCAATCCCTCCTCGCACGTCAGTCCCATCATCCCATCATCTCAGGAATCAGGCTGGTAAACCTTTACTGCACTCCCTCTAAAGCTAGAACATCCTTCCTTAGATAAAGAGACCAAAACTGCACACAATATTCCACGTGTGGCCTCACCAAGGTCCTGTCTAATTGCAATAATGTGGAGATGCCGGTGTTGGACTGGGGTGAGCACATAAGAAGTCTTACAACACCAGGTTAAAGTCCAACAGGTTTGTTTTGAATCACTAGCTTTTGGAGCACAGCTCCTTCCTCAGGTGAATGAAGTGGTAGGTTCCAGAAACATGTATGTTTCACACCTCTTTAACATGTGATTGTTCCTCTCTCCAGTTTCTCCGCCTGGACCTGTAAAGGCTTGATTACCTGCCAAGACTCACATTTAAAGTATCGTCTTGCATCCTTGACTTTGTCTATATATATGTTTCTGGAATCCACCTCTTCATTCACCTGAGGAAGGAGCTGCGCTCCAAAAGCTAGTGATTCGAAACAAACCTGTTGGACTTTAACCTAGTGTTGTAAGACTTCTTACTAATTGCAGGAAGACATCCCTACTCCTGTACTCGAATCCTCTTGCTATAAAGGCCAGCATTTCATTTGCCTTCTTTACTGCCTGCTGCATCTGCATGCTTACCTTCAGTGACTGGTGTACAACAACACCCAGGTCTCATTTGGGATGGGTGTTGGTGCCAGGGGTACAGTGCTGCCTACTCACCCTGGCCGTCCTGATGAGGTTGTAGGATTTTTTCAGCACTGATATCAGGTCCTGGCAGTGGGGCCCACGACGCACATGGCCTCAGCCACCTGCACCCAGGCCTGGTGTAAGGCGATGGGTGGCAGCCTCTTTCCCACCCTGGAGATCAGGCTCACCGCCTCTCCTCCGTGGTGTCCAGCAGAGTCTCAAGCTCGGCTCTCCATGCTGCCATCTTGTTGGCTGGAATGAGTGTGTGAGTTGAGTGGAGTTCTACTATGCGGCTGCAGCTTGTCAGCCTCTCAAGTGGAAATCCCGACCCCGGCGAATCGGACACTGTTTTTCATTGGAATCGATTGAGTTCCACGTGGCGCTGGTGCTAGCCCATTAACGGATAATGAATTGCTCTGGACCAGCGCCAATTTAGTTATCGTAGAAGCCCATCGATTCAGTCCCGGCATCAATACTTGGTTTCTGACACGGAGAATCCTGCCCAATTTTTCTCTACAAAAGAAAATGAGTGGGTGTGGTTTATGCCATGATCCTGGCAGGGCGGAGCTTCATAGAAGTGGCAACAGGCTCCAAAGAGATCACGGTGCCATCTTTAACTGGCGCCCATCTCAGCGCTGTTGCCTAACAGCCGCCAGCTCCCATCACGGAGATATTGGAGATTACCCCCACCCCTGAAAAACCTCTTCGGCATTCCACTCCCTCTCCCCCACCCCCACACTCATCACCGACATTGAACAACCCCACCACAACTGCGGATGTATATCTGGCACCCCCCGCACCCCCCTCCCCACCAACCAAACATCAATGAACCCCCCAGCCATGGGGCTCCCACTAGGGCCCGCCCTGGCACCACTGGTAGCATAGTGGTTAGCACAGTTGCTTCATAGCGCCAGGGTCCCCGGTTCGTTTCCCGGCTTGGGTCACTGTCTGTGCGGAGACTGTACGTTCTCCCCGTGTCTGCATAGGTTTCCTCCATGTTCTCCGGTTTCCTCCCACAGTCCAAAGATGCGCGGGTTAGTTGGATTGGCCATGCTAAATCGCCCTTAGTGTCCAAAAAAAAGGTTAAGTGAGGGTTACTGGGTTACGGGGATAGGGTAGAGAAGTGGGCTTGAGTAGGGTGCGCTTTGTAAGGGCCGTGCAGACTCGATGGGCCGAATGGCCTACTTCTGCACTGTAAATTCTATGATCTATGATCTGCCCCCTGGTACAGGTTGGCACTGCCAGGTTGGAACTGCAAGGTTGGCATTTCCAGGGCATGTCCCTCTACCTCCCGGGGGCTATACTTGTTCTGCACCTCAGAGGGATCCCCTCGGCTGCCTCGCGCCTGGCCAGACCGGTTGTAAACCCCACCGACATGAATATTTAATGAGGGGGATCGTTTAGCGGGATGCATGGGGGGGTGGGGGGGGTGGTGAGAGGGGGCATTAATAATATTTAAATCAATCCAAAACTATTAAAATTATTTTCACACTCTTTGTGGCCATAACCCTGTGCAGTCGTGCGAGGAGTGAAGAAAAATGGGAAATTGGCGAGGATTAGTGGGAAGTCAAAGGATTGGGAAGCCTTTAAAAGCAAGCACTGGAGAACTAAAAAAGCAATAAGTGGGGTGGAGATGAAATATGAGAGTAAGCTAGCTAGTAATATAAACAAAAATTTCCAGAGATTTTTTTCAATATATAAACGATGATAGAGAGGCAAGAATGGACATTAGACCACTGGACAATGAGGCTGGAGAAATAGTAATAGGGAACAAAGAAATGGCAGAGGAACTGAATAGGTACTTTGCATTCGTCTTCACAGTGGAAGACACCAATGGCATATCAGAACATCAAGAGAGCCAGAGGGCAGAGGTGAGTGTAGTGGCCATCACTAAGGAAAAGATGCTGGAGAAACTGAAAGGTCTGAAGGTGGATAAATCACCCAGACCAGGTGGACTGCACCCCAGGGATCTGATGGCGATGGCTGAGGAGATCGCGGAGGCATTGGTGGTGATGCAATGTCAGCATTCATGTCGAGAGGGCTAGAATACAAGACCAGGTATGTACTGCTGAGGCTGCATAAGGCTCTGGTCGGACACCATTTGGAATATTGTGAGCAGTTTTGGGCCCTGTATCTAAAGAAAGATGTACTGACCTTGGAGAGGGTCCAGAGGAAGTTCACAAGAATGATCCCAGAATGAAGGATTTGTTTGGGTTTGTACTCAATAGAGTTTAGAAGAATGTGGGAGAATCTCATTGAAACTCGCAGAATACTGAGAGGCTTAGAATTTACAGTGCCGAAGGAGGCAATTCGGCCCATCGCGTCTGCACCGGCCCTTGGAAAGAGCACCCCACTTAAGTCCACACCTCCACCCTTTCCCTGTAACCCAGTAACCCCACCTAACCTTTTTGGACACTAAGGGCAATTTAGCATGGCCAATCCACTTAACCTGCACTTCTTTGGACTGTGGGAGGAAACCGGAGCACCCGGAGGAAACCCACGCACACACGGGGAGAACGTGCAGACTCTGCACAGACAGTGACCCAAGCTGGGAATCAAACCTGGGACCCTGGTGCTATGAAGCAACTGTGCTAACCACTGTGCTACCCTGAGTGAACCTGGAGAGGATGCATCCACTGGTAGGAAAAACTAGAATCAGAGGGCACAGCCGCAGACTGAAGGGATGATCCATAAAAACAGAGATGAGGAGGAATTTCTTCAGCCAGAGGGTGGTGAATCTGTGGAACCCTTTGCCACAGAAGGCTGTGGAGTCCAAATCACTGAGAGTCTTTAAGACAGAGATAGATAGGTTCTTGATTAATAAGGGGATGAGGGGTTATGGGGGGGGAGGTGGGAGAATGGGATAAGAAACGTATCAGCCATGATTGAATGGCGAAGCTGACTCGATGGGCCGAATGGTCTAATTGTGCTCCTATGTCTTATGATCTCTGGGAACCAGACCTCTCCGGCGAGAATCAAGTTTCCCAATTCTCATGGGATTTTCAGTCTGCGCCATTAAACCCACAGATGGCGAGTGTGGGATCAAAATCGCCGTCACCATCTATCTCTTAAGGTGTGCAATGAATTTTGACCAGAGGCGTAGAAACTGTTGTTGCTCTGAAACTGGCTCATTAACACTGCTGCCCCTCAGCACCAGGGACCTGTTGGGGTTTGCACGTTCACCCCGTGTCTGCGTGGGTTTCCTCCGGTTTCGCCTTTTTCCTCTCACAGTTCAAAGATGTGCAGGTTAGGTGGATTGGCGATGCAAAATTGTTCCTTCGTATCCAAAGATGTGGAGGTTAGGTGGGATTATGGGGATAGGGCTGGGGAATGGGCCGTGGGAGGGTGCTCTTTCAGAGGTTCAGTGCAGACCTGATGAGCCGAATGGCCTCCTTCTGCAATGTAGATATTCTATGGATCAATGGCAAACCTCATATGACCTAAGCTATGTGGCATTTTTTAAAGTTTCATTCCTAGACTCAGGGTGGTCTGCTGTTAAATGTCAGGGTAGTCTGCTGTTAAACCAGTCTGTCAACATCGAACAGGACTCCGGGTTGACAACAAAGATTGGTTCCAGTCCAAACCCCTCAAAGCCTGGTTCCCTGGAAGAATGTAGAAGTAGCTAAGAGGAGAGATTGTATTGATTGGGGTTATTTTCCTGGAAGCGTGTGACGTAGTGCGTAGGAAGTGATTGTGCATGCGCAGATCGCTGTTTCTTTACTTGTTCTCAATTGCGCATGCGCGGCTTCTCGCGCATGCGCACACAGACCTACCCGTTCTGTGTGCTCTTCGCGCAATTGCGCATGTGCAGCACCTTTTCCAAGATGGCTGCAATTCAAAACTGCCGTTCGTTGCTGCAAGCCTACCTCGCGGTGAGTTGTGGCGCCTCTTTTACCTTTTCTTTTTGTATGTTCCTCGCAAAATTCTTGGAATTTGTCCAGGACTGCCTGGAAATCACTCCAGAAGGTCTGGAAGATTTCAGCTGCTTCTGACCCACGATGGTAAGTAGAAGCTTTATTTTCTCTGCATCCGCCACGCCATCTAGGTCGGACGCTACCAGGTAGATCTCGAATCTCTGCCTGAACCAACGCCAGTTTTCACTGAGTTTGCCTCAGTACCTGAGCTGCTGTGGAACCGGAATCTTGAACATCATCTTGCCTGGCTGCTGCTGCTGGTAGTCACTGTTTGCTGAGCTTTAACTATATGGATTGAAACAGTTCACTCCTGGAACCATGTTTTGTTATGCTCTTGACATAATATAAGCTGCTTCCTTGATGTGCACCCTGACAAAGGAAGGTTCAGACTTGGAGATAGCTTTAACACGTTTATTAAACTATTAACAATTCTCCTACTTGAAGTTGACTCTACTGTTAATCCTGATATAGCTACTCAGACTGACTAACCAGTCTGCTACAATCCACGTGGTGGGAGTAATGATCAATCAACCCTGTGTCTGTACTCACTGAGTGTCTCCAATGGAAAGAGACTGAGCATGTGTGATGTGTCCTTTTATATGGGTTGGTGTAATGCCCTCCTGTGGTAGTGTCACCTCTGTGTGTATCGTGACTGCCCATTGGTCGTGTCCTATCTTACAGACCTATTGGTTGACTGCCTGTGTGTCATGTCTCTGGTGTTCCTTCTAGTGTCTAGCTAGGTATAGTTATTAACCCTTTGTGACCATGTGACCTTTTATGTTCAACCCAAGCAGGCAACTGGGGGTTTCACATTGGAAGCATAGAAAATAGAAGCAGGAAGAGGTCATTTGGCCCTTCGAGCCTGCTCCGTCATTCATGATGATCATCAAGTTCAATACCCTGAACCTGCCTCCCCCCCATAACCCTTGATCCATTAAGCCCCAAGAGCTATATCTAATTCCTTCTTGAAATTATACGTTTTGGCCTCAATTACTTTCTGCAATAGCGAATTCCACAGATTCACCACTCTCCGGGTGAAGAAATTTCTCCTCACCTCAGTCCTAAAAGGTTTATCCCTTATCCTCAAACTATGATCCCTATTTCTGGACCCCCCCACAATCAGGAACATTCTTTCTAAATCTACCCTGTCTAATCCTGTTAGAATTTTAAAAGTTTTTATGAGATTCCCTCTCACTTTTCTAAACTCCAATAAATATAATCCTAACCAATTTAGTTTCTCCTCATACGACAGTCCTGCCATCCCAGGAATCAGCCTGGTAAACCTTCGCTGCACTCCCTCCATGGCAAGAATATCCTTCCTCAGATAAGGACACCAAAACTGCACATAATATTCCAGGTGTGGCCTCACCAATGCCCTATACAATTCATAGAATTTACAGTGCAGAAGGAGGCCATTCGGCCCATCGAGTCTGCACCGGCTCTTTGAAAGAGCACCCTATCCAAATCCACACCTCCACCCTATCCCCATAACCCAGTAACCCCACCCAACACTAAGGGCAATTTTGGACACTAAGGGCAATTTAGCATGGCCAATCCACCTAACCTGCACATCTTTGGACTGTAGGAGGAAACCGGAGCACCCGGAGGAAACCCACGCACACACGGGGAGAACGTGCAGACTCCACACAGACAGTGACCCAAGCCAGGAATCGAACCTGGGACCCTGGAGCTGTGAAGCAATTGTGCTAACCACCATGCTACCGTGCTGCCCAATTGCAGTAAAACATCTCTATTCCTATACTTAAATCCTCTCACTATGAAGGCCAACATACCATTTGCCCTCTTTACTGCCTGCTGTACCTGCAGGCTTACTTTCAGTGACTGATGCATGAGGACACAAAGGTCTCGCTGAGTATCCACCTCTCTCAATTTACACCCATTCAAATAATAATCTGCTTTCCTATTTTTGCTACCAAAGCAGATAACCTCACATTTATCCACATTATACTGCATTCATCATACAAGGTGCCCACTCACTCAGCCTGTCCAAATCCTGCGGATGCATCTCTGCATCCTCCTCACAGCTCACCCTTTCACCCTCCCACTCAAAATGACAGCAACTCCCTCAATTTTGCATTGGGCTGTCAGCCTAGTGCTCAAGTCCTGGAGTGGGGGAGGCAGGTCTTATGATCCGAGGCGAGACCCCCCTACCTATTGAGCCGCAGGGGGCTCTATCTTCATGCTGAGAACATTACAAGGACACCGTCTGGTAGATGAATCCAATGATTGAGGAGCGGGCCATTGAGGCACGATCAATTTGACTGGAGACGAAGTTGAATCCAAACTGAGGCTTTATTAGTATCAGATGTGTGGCCTCCCACAGCAGCTGACGAAATGGCTGCGAGCTGGAGGCCACGCATATTTATAACCCGGCTCCTGGGCAGAGCTAGCATGCAGGGGCCACATGCGAACCTGTAGTGCAGGTTCTACCGTACAACCCTTAATATAAGGACACAGTGGTTTACCACATTCACACCCTGTTAAAATTGAGTCCGGCAGAGGTGGTGGTTAATTATATACAATTAGCAATCTTTAATATTTACAATTCAGTAAAAAAAATGTCTCTGGTCATCCGGCGGGCCAGTCAGAGGTTCAGCCGGTCCGGTGCCTTGATAGTCCTCTGAGATCGACGAAGTGGAGCCGGCGATGTTGGTGCTGTCGTGGTCGAAGTTGACTCCGGGAGCGTGCCAAAATCCTCTTCATCAACGGGGGTGGGCAGGGGGAGGTGGACGGACCTAGGGGGGGTGATGGGGGCGGCGGGGGAGGGGAGGGTGGCACCGGGGGCGGTGTTGGGGTGCCAGGTCCCTGAGGGAGACGGTATCCTGGCGGCCGTCGGGGAACAGGCGTACTGTGGGTTTGTGTGGAACAGGTGCACCCTTTCCACCAACGGATCCGCCTTGTGGAGCCACACATGTTTACGGAGAAGCACGGTTCCCGGATGTTGAAGAAAAAATAGTCAGCTCTTCGTGTTTTCGCAAAAGGTCCTTTAGTTAACACGAAGTTCGTGGAGGGAATTAGAATGACTGCAGTCTTTCCAAATGTCCTTGCTTTACAAAGGTAAGGCGAGTAATTTATATAATATCATAAGCAACATCTAGGACAGAGAGACATTCTTGAGATTAAACAAGGAGACAGAAAGCGAGCAAAGTTTAATAACAGGCCTTGAGTTCCTCGCCTAAGCAAAACAATGTACAGTTGTACGCCTGTTAACATGGTGTGACCTTCCGACTGTTTCATATCGAACTTCAAACTTTTTGACTAAAAATAAGGCTATATATCCATCATGTTTCGCTAAGTGCCTATTTCCATTAAATATAGTCAAGCAGCTGATTAAAATAATACAAGGTATTTATGGCAGCTAATCCGCCAACTAAAGTCCCTTCGACAATTCCCTCCTGATCAACACATGTTAGTGCATTGCATTGCCCTCAGCAGCAAAGGGTGGGTTATAATGTAAGGGGAGTGGACGTATGATAGGTACCTGATTGTTAAGTGGCTGGGACCATGGAGGCAACGCTGACATACTCACCCCCATGCCCTGACAACATCCAGAGCAACATTTAAACAGTAACCATATGACAATCAGGATTACAATAATGATTATAATCCAAATCACAATCCTCTGTCCTAATGTTCCCAACCACCAAGCCAAAATCCCATCCCCATCCTCATGCAATCGTGCTACCTCTCTACGAATGTGATCCACCAGGTTATAAATTTTCTCTGAGTTATCAGGGATGTATGTGCAGCAGTCACTGCCAATCAGGGCACAAGTACCTACCTTCTCAGCTAACAAGAAATCAAGGGCCATCCTATTCTGTAGGGCAACCGCTCTTATAGCAATGATCTCATTTTCTATTTGGTAAACAGCTTCTGCAGTGTCATTAGCTTACTGCTCAAGGATGTCGCGTAATTCACGTAGTTCGTATGCATCAGTGGCTATTCCTAATGGTGGTATCATGATTCCCAGCATTTGTGCCCATGTCATAACACTTTGTGTCGTCCTGTGGTGGAGATGGTCCTGCAGTTGCTGGACGTGATGTACATGAGGGACTAAATATCCCAAATAGCAGGAGCCCTCCCAATTCTCTGGTAACCACGGGTACGCCGTGCGTCCACAGATAAAATACGTGCCATTATATGCGGTCAGGTTTCATTTACTATCAGTCATCATTAGTCTGATCGGATCTCCTCCCCAGGGGCCTCCACTACTACGATTTTCAACCGCTGATCAGTCAAAGATGAATAGCCCTTTAACTATAAGACGGGGCATAGAGGGTTGCCAATTCAAGGTCTGGTCGCACTGACTCGTCCCTACTGGGTAGGTCCCATATGTTTTATGTTTCCTTAAGCATATGCTACCCTTTGGGACTCCAGTGTAATTGGGAAGGATCAAACAGTTTCGCTGCTACTCTCAAAGTTCTGTATGATGTAGTTTACACCGAGTTGCGTGGATCCAATCTGGCTTTTCTTTGACTTTAACGGCTGTTCAGGCTGTTAGCAGCACTTAGTATGGTCCTTTCCATCAAGGAGAAAAATAATCTTTGTTTAATGCTTTCACATATACTTGATCTCCAAGTTTAAAGGGGTGTGTATTTCCCTCTTTTGGATGCATCTGAGCCTGTCGCACCTTTGCATGTATTTTTCCAGCGGTCTCGCACATAGCCTGGGCATATTTTAGTGATGCTTCATCTGCCCATATTAAGGCTACTGCCGCTGGGGTCATTGGGGGTTTTGTTCCAGTTGTCATGGGACATTCCATTAATACCTCATAGGGGTTAAGCTTGTGTTGCAATTTTTCTGATTTCTCAGGACATACATTACTATAGGTTAGGCATCTGGCCATAGCAGCCCATTATGTTGACACACATTTGTAACTGCAGTTTTAATTATTCCATTCACCCATTCCACCATTCCTGAGGATTGCGGCTGATATGGGATATGCAATTTCCAATCAAATCCCAGAGCTTCTGTTCGGGTGTTTTGCCCCGATTATTCCTCTGACAAATCATACATGTACGGGCTACTTTTTCAATTGTTACCATAATACCTGGAGCATACCATTGTTGGCATATTGCATGTGTCATCCCTCCTTTGCCTACATGAGCCTGCCCATCGGCAAGGCGGCATAGTGGCAAAAATAGACTCCTGGGGCATCGGGGTGGACCCAGGTCTGATGGCTGTTTTGGTAGCAACCGGCTTTGAGCCAGGAGCGATGCTCCTGTGGGAGGCTTGCTCCTGCGCCTGCTTTAACTTTGGTCCTATTATGGTGGACGGAAATTCTATGACAGCAGCTTGCAGTTGTTGCTGCTGTTTGAGAGCCACTTATCCGCAAATCTATTACCACTGGAGATTTCATTGTCTGCAGTAGTATGCGCTTCGCACTTTAAAACGGCTATCTTGCTCGGCAGCTGAACAGCATCTAGTAAGTTTAAAACCAATTTAGCACGTTTAATAGGTTGGCCGGAGGAAGTTATGAAACCCCTATTTTTCCATAATTGGCCAAAATCGTGTACCACCCCAAAAGCGTATCGATAATCAGTATAAATATTGCCTGTCTTACTTTTAGCTAGAATACATGCCATAGTAAGCACAAATAACTTAGCCGCTTGGGCAGACGTTCCCGAAGGCAGAGCAAAAGCTTCCACTATCTCGAATGGAGTTACTATTGCATAGCCAGCGAGGAGGGTCGTATCATTTGGTCGGCTCGCTTACCCATCAGTGAAAAAGATGATATCTGGATTTTCGAATGGGTGACTCAATAAATCAGGGCAAGGGGTTGTGGTGGCTTCAACCAATTGTACACAGTCATGTTGAAACAGATGTGCTTCTTCCAAGCGCACGGGTAAGAGTGCAGCAGGGTTGATAGCTGGTGTTCGCTTGTAGGTAAAGTTAGTCTTAGAGAGGATTACCTCGTACCCAGTGCGTCGAGCTGCAGTAAAACGCTGCGTTGCGGATGAATTAAGCAGCAGCAAAACAGAGCGAGGAACCAATACTGTACATGGGTGGTCAAGTATAAGGGGCACTGATTTTTCTACTATAGCCGCCGTGGATGCTACTGCTCTTGGGCGACTTGGCATACCCTTTACCACTGCACATAGGGCGACCGAGTAATAGGCAAGTGGTCGTTTCCCTCCTCCATGCTCCTGCACCAGGACCCCTTTTGCAAATCCCCCTGTTTCATTCACATAAAGAGTAAAGGGCTTGGTCAAGTTAGGAAGTTCCAAAGCAGGGGCACTAATCATGGCTTGTTTCAAGTTACAAAATGCTTGCTCCCTCTCTGGGGTCCAGGTAACAACTGAAGGGGCGTCCTGTAGGGTAGCCTTGCACAGTACTGCATCCATCTCTCTATAGTCCGGGATCCACTGCCTGCAATAACCCACCATGCCGAGGAAGGTGAGGATTTCCTTTTTCGTATTCGGAGTTGGAACCCTTGCTACAGCCTGTATTCTTTCAAACCTAAGCCTCCGCTGGCCTTGCTGAAGCTGAAATCCCAAATACTGAACTGTCTCCTGACATAATTGCAGCTTGTCCATTGAGGCCCTATGCCCTCTTTCCGCTAGATGTGACAATAACAAAAGGATATCCTGTTGGCAAGTTAGACCCCCCTCTGAGTGTAATAATAAATCATCCGCATATTGCAACAGCGTTGAACCGGACGACAACTGGCACTCATCCAAGTCTCTCTTAACCACCGCAGCATATACTGCCGGGCTTTCTGTGTAGCCCTGTGGGAGGCGCGTCCAAGTGTACTGCTGATTCCGATATGTAAAGGCAAATAGATATTGACAGTCCGGGTGTAATGGTATGGAGAAAAAGGCTGAGCATAAATCTATGACACAGCAGATGTCTGCTGTTGGTGGTACAGAAGACAAAATAATATTTGTGTCCAGCACCAATGGGGCAATATGGATAACAATTTTATTGACGGCTCTGAGATCTTGCAAAAATCACCACTCGTTGGGTCTTCCTACCTTTGGAATGGGGAGTATAGGGGTGTTACAGGGGCTTTGTGTCCTCTTCAGCACCCCTTGCTGTAGTAGTGCATTGATCACTCCCTCTATCTCTTTCTCTGCTTCCGGTGCCAACCGGTATAGTTTCAAGCAGGGCAGGGCAACGTTCGTCTGTAACTGTACCCTATGCGCTGGGGCAGAATGTACCTTTCCAACATGGTTTTTATGCTGGGCCCATAGATGTGCCAGTACCTGGGCCAGGATTGAAGGGAGTAAATGATGGCTGTCTCGGGAAGGCTGTTGTCTTTCAAATGTAGTGGGCCATTGCTCCTCTTTCCAAGTTACTCTGCCCTCTTGTTTGCCATAAAACTCTATCAGGCAATTTTGTCCGTCTATTTCAACAGCAATCTGATGTATGACTTTTTTCTTTCTGGCCTCTTTCATCAGTTCTCCCATTTGCTTTGCCTTAGCGGGATGTCTTACGGCCAATGTTAAATGGGGTTCTGAAGTTAAACCCATCCTAAAGTCCCTCTGACTATTGGTCAACTGTACGAACATTCCTAATCCCAACAACACAGAAAAATAAAAATGGGGTGACATGCATTGTTGTCTGCTTTCCTAGGTGACATTGCGTTTGTAAATTGTATGTCTGCCCATCCTCACGAGTATACCAAACCGTGCAGTGGGTCACTATGCTCTCTCGGCTGGTCTCTATCAGGTGTTTTAGTAGCTGCGCCCAAGGGTCAGTAAACGTTTGTTAGGCTTCCTGTAGTTGTTTAACGATGGTTCTGTAAGGGTTAATTCCCAGCTGCCAGCAATATAACACAGACACAGAGCGATCTAGCTCTTGGTCAGAAGCTATTAAATTCAACAACTGCTGAGCTTGTATCTGAGGTAGTTCCATAAACATGCCACTGTTAGTGCAATGTATTATTGCCCCCAATTTTCAGAATGTCTGTCTGCCAAGCAGAGGGAGGGGCGTAGTTTTTGAAATAATCATAGTATCGGCCAGGGGGATATCGTCAATTTCCAGGTTAGTCGGGCTCCGTCATGGGAATGCCGGCTACTCCCACAGTGACAATAGAGGACTCGCTGGGGGTTAGTTCCACGAAGGGGGGCACAGACGACATAGTAGTGCCGGTATCGACCACAAGGTCCACATAATGATCTCCTATTCTAACCGTTGTCTTAGGTTTGTCTCTTACTGAGTTGGACAGTCTGATCATGGCCGCCTGCACCACCTTTTCTCCGTGGCACCCCTATTGGTTTTGATCAGGGTTCGGGTCAGAGTATGTAAAGGGAGGCGGGGGAGGGGGCATGTCTCCAAGTGGAGCGCCCCCTTCCTGTGGGTTTAAGTTACATTCATGAGCCTAATGTCCCTTTGCCCCGCATCTTCTGCATTGATCCTGGGATCTATCCCTCCTTTGCCACTGTTCTCTGCCTCTACCCCTACCTCTCTGCCCTCTGCTGGCCTGCTGACCCTGACCCTGCCCTCTCTTTCCTTGGCAGAATTGCCCTGTGATTCTAGGCTTTTGATCTTTGGGTGCTATGAACAGTCCCTCTCGGTCCATGTTTACCAAGGAGGTAACCACTACCGTCCATGGCTGTGTTTGCCAGATGAGAGTGATCAATTTGTAACTTTGTGCATGCTCTGGTAGCATGCATTTCAACAATGTCTGAACTGCGAAAGGGCCATTGTCTTCTAATACAACACCGGCATGTTCCTCTCAACAGTTCTTAAATCTGGCCACAAATTCAGGCAGCCTCTCACCCTTCTTCTGCAAACACCGTGCCACCTCGCCTATGTCACTATGCTTCTTGGCCCCTTGCATGATAGCCTCTTTCCCTCTATTTGCTAACCAGTGTTCAAGGGACTCATTTCCTTCATTAAAATGATCATCATTGTGAGCCCAGTCCCCGTTTATGCCAGGTGGGACCGCAATTCCGTCTTTTAAAGCTACACCGGAGCTGTGAGCCAAGTTGGGAGTGATACCCCGGATGTGGACTTCTTGGGGAAGGCGAAAAGACGTTCATGCGGTGTACTGTTAGTAGCAGTGCAGAGTAATGAGCGAATGGAATGTAGTGCATCAGGGAGGACCTCTTGCCAGCGGGAGGCCGGGAGATTTCTGGACCGTAGGGCCAGCTGGACAGCCCTCCATACCGTCCCATTCTCCCTTTCTACCTGTCCGTTCTCCCGGGGGTTGTAGCTCGTCATTCTGCTGGAGGCGATACCCCTGCTGAGCAGGAACTGACGTAGCTCATCACTCATGAATGAGGATCCACTGTCACTGTGGATGTAGGCGGGGAAGCCGAACAGAGTGAAGATAGAATTAAGGGCTTTAATGACGGTGGCAGACGTCATGTCGGGGCATGGGATGGCAAAGGGAAACCGGAAGTGTTCATCGATCACACTGAGGAATTATGTGTGCCGATCGGAGGAGGGGAGGGGGCCTTTGAAATCCACGCTGAGGCGTTCAAAGAGGCGGGAGGCCTTCACCAGGTGCGCGCGGTCCGGCCGGTAGAAGTACAGCTTGCACGCCGCACAGACCTGGCAATCCTTGGTGATCGTCCTTACTTCTCGACGGAGTAGGGCAAATTTTGTGCCTTGATGAAGTGGTACAACCGAGTGACCCCTGGGTGACAAATGCTGTCGTGCAGGTCCCGGAGTTGGTCTACCTGTGCGCTGGCACATGTACCTCGGGATAGGGCGTCTGGGGGCTCGTTGAGCTTGCCAGGGCGATACTTAATCTCGTAATTATAGGTGGAGAGCTCGATTCTCCACCGCAAGATTTTATCATTTTTGATCTTGCCCCGCTCTGTGTTGTTGAACATGAAGGCTACCGACCATTGGTCAGTGAGGAGAGTGAATCTCCTGACGGCCAGGTAATGCCTCCAATGTCGCACAGCCTCAATGATAGCCTGGGCCTGCTTTTCGACGGATGAGTGCTGAATTTCGGAGGAATGGAGGGTGCGGGAAAAGAATGCCACGGGCCTGCCTGCCTGGTTGAGGGTGGCGGCAAGGGCGACGTCGGATGCGTCGCTTTCTACTTGGAAAGGAAGTGTTTCGTCTACAGCGTGCATTCCAGCTTTGGCAATATCAGCTCTGATCCGGGCGAAAGCCTGTTGGGCCTCGGTTGTCAGGGGGAAATGAGTGGACTGTATGAGTGGGTGGGCCTCGTCCGCATAGTTTGGGACCCACTGTGCGTAATACGAGAAGAACCCATGGCAGCGTTTGAGGGCCTTGGGGCAGTGGGGGAGGGGGAGCTCCATGAGGGGGCGCATGCGGTCGGGAACGGGCCCCAGAACTCCATTCTGGACTACGCAGCCGAGGATGGCTAAGTGGTTTGTACGGAACACACACTTCTCCTTGTTATACGTGAGGTTGAGGAGAGTGGCGGTGCGGAGAAATTTAGCGAGGTTGGCTTCGTGGTCTTGCTGATCATGGCCGCAGATGGTCACATTGTCTAGAGACGGAAACGTGGCCCGCAAGCCGTTCCAGTCGACCATTTGGTCCATCTCCCTTTGGAAGGCCGAAACTCCATTGGTGACGCTGAAGGGGACCCTAAGAAAGTGATATAGCTGGCCATCTGCCTCGAAGGCGGTGTATGGCCGGTCCGATTTACGGATGGGGAGCTGGTGGTAAGTGGATTTCATGTCCACCGTTGAGAAGACCCAGTACTGTGCAATCTGGTTAACCATGTTAGATATGCGTGGGAGGGGGTACGCGTCGAGCTGCGTGAACCTGTTGATGGTCTGTCTGTAGTCCTCAACCATTCGGTTTTTCTCCCCAGACTTAACCACTACCACTTGAGCTCTCCAGAGGCTGTTGCTGGCCTCGATGACTCCCTCCTGAAGCAACAGCTGGACCTTGGACCTGATGAAGGCCTTATCCTGGGTGCTGTACCGTCTGCTCCTGGTGGCAACGGGTTTGCAATCTGGAGTTAGATTGGCAACGAGGGAAGGAGGATCGACCTTTAGGGTCGCGAGGCCGCACACAGTGTGGGGTGGTAAGGGTCCGCCGAATTTAAGGGTCAGGCTCTGGAGGTTGCACTGAAAATCTAGGCCGAGGATAAGTGCAGCGCAGAGGTTAGGGAGGACGTGGAGGCGAAAACCGTGGAACTCTACGCCTTGGACTGTGAGCGTGACCGTGCAGTGCCCCCGGATCATGATGCGATGGGATCCGGAGGCCAGGGTGATACTTTGATTGGTAGGGTGTACCTTACGGGAGCAGCGCCTTACCCTATTCGGGTGTACAAAGCTCTCGGTGCTACCGGAGTCCAGTAGGCAGGAGGTCACATGGCCGTTGACTTTCACGCTGGTGGATGCGTTGGTCAGAGTATGTGGTCGGGACTGGTCGATTCCCATGGATGCGAGCCGTGGTTGATCGTCGGTTAGTGAGGCGGCCGTTGAGTTGGGGTCCTGAAACGCTGTTGGTATCCATGTGCTGCGGGGTGGACAAGATGGCGGCGCCCGGAGGTCCTTGGGATCACAAAATGGCGGCGCCCATGGAAGGCACGTTGCGGGGGTGGAGCAAGATGGCGGCGCCCATGAAACGCACGTGTTGTGCGGGGGGAGAAGATGGCGGCGCCCATTGCTCGCACATGGCCTGGGCAGGAGAGGAGGCCCATTGTACGTGACGGGGGTGGGGGGTGGCAGCGACCGCTGCCGCTGAGCAGGCCTGACACACTGCTGCGTAGTGGCCCTTCTTCCCGCAGGCCTTATAAAGAGCAGCGTGAGCCGGGCAGCGTTGGCGGGGGTGTCTTTGCTGGCCGCAAAAGTGGCATCGGGGCCCCCCGGAGATCACTGGCTGGCGCATAGAGCAGGCGTATTGGGTGGGTAGCGCCCCCGCTGGGGCGGCTGCCTGTGGGGCTCATGAAGCATAGGAGGAATGGGCCGCGCGGTTGGGGGCATAGGAATGGACATTGCGCAGGGCGACCGTCATGGAAAGCGCTAGTGTTTTAGTCTCTGCGAGGTCGCGTGTGGCACCTTCTAGGAGCTGCTGCCTGATAACATCAGACCCAATCCCAGTTACAAAAGCATCCCGCATAAGGAGATCTGAGTGCTCACAGTCCTGACAGTCACAGTCCTGAACTAGTGGGATCAGGGCCCTCCAGACATCCTCGATTGACTCACCAGGTAGGTGAGTACGCGTTGCGAACGCGTGTCTGGCGAAGAGTGTGTTCGTCTTCTGCTCATAATTTTCTTTGAGTCGAGTCATGGCATCAGCGTAATTGGATGCACCCTGGATCAGCGGGAAGACTTTGGAGCTGAGTTTGGAGTACAATATTTGTATCTTCTGAGCCCCCTGGAACAGGGGTCGGCGCCGCGTTGATATACACTTCAAAACAAGCTAGCCAGTGTTGAAAGTCCTTTCTGGCATCGCTTGCGTGTGGATCCAACTGCAGTCGACCTGGTTTAATCCGGAGGTCCATCTTCTGAATCTGATACTGATAAATTGAGGCACGATCAATTTGACTGGAGACGAAGTTGAATCCAAACTGAGGCTTTATTAGTATCAGATGTACGGCCTCCCACAGCAGCTGACGCATATTTATAACCCGGCTCCTGGACGGAGCTGGCATGCAGGGGCCCAGGTGAACCTGTAGTGCAGGTTCTACCGTAGAACCCCTAATATAAGAACACAGTGGTTTACCACAGCCATGATGCGATACACAACTCAAATTAGCCAAATTGGCCATGCTAATTTGCCCCCTAGTGGCTCTGGATATGCTTGTTAGGTTATGGGGATAGTGCAGGGTGGGATTGGATAGGGTTGCTCTTTCGGAGGGTCGGTGCAGACTCGATGGGCTTCCTTCTGCACTGGAGGGATTCGATGTTTCTCTGAAATTCACTCACCTTGCACCTGAGTCATTGTCCTCCAGTTAAATAGCAACTGGGCAAAAGATTCCAGATGTTTTTCATTGTCAACCATTCAAATACTTCCAGATTCCATATTTTCACTATCGCTGGAGTAGTGTAAAAGGTGTTAGCAACTTTATAAACGGTGTAGTGATTATTGTTCTAAACAATGCAAGAATTGACTGGAGTTTAGAAATCTCTGCCACTCTCACATGGGGGGTTGGGGCGGGAGGTGTGTGGTGGTTCTGAAAGTAAGGCTGCTGTTCTGTGGATTCTGCACACAGTCTGGAGCGTTCCAAAATCCCGCTGTGTTAAGTACACCGAGAGGAGAGAGAGAGAGAGAGAAAATGATCTTGAATGATTGCTGCCTCAATCGGTTGCGATTGCAGACGAAGAGGCGTCACTTACACACGCCACGTGATATTGCAGGCACTCTGAAACAAGTTAAAAGTGAGTCTGGGCTTGGTCCGTGCAGCAGACGCAGTTCACACACACAGCTTCCCTTCCAGCTCGATCCACTGATATCTGGCACCATGAGTGACATGACCGAAGCTGACAAAGCCCACATCCGCGGGATCTGGGAGAAACTGGCTGCGGATCCCGAAGGAAACGGCAGAGCGGTGGTACTGAGGTGAGAGAGAAACCCTTGAGCTCTTCCGCGCTGCTCTCAATCAATGCATATGTCTGAATCTGGCAGGGCACTAATAGCTTTCCTTTAGCATCTCTGATTGACTCGACGAAGTACACATTCCCCAGCAAGGGTCTATTTTTAGACCTGTTGTATGAAAGGCGATGGTGTGCTGTAACCTCAGTGAAGATGCAAACTAACGACAGTACTATAAAAACAAAATGCTGCAGATGCTGGAAATCTGAAACAAACAGGAAAAAAACCACCCAGACTCAAAACGTTAGCCCCCTTCTCTCCCCACAGATGCTGTCAGACCTGCTGAGATTGTCCAGTATTTTTCTGTTTTGTTTCAGATTCCAGCCTTCCTAGTAATTTGCTTTTATTTTAGAAATTTTTTTTGGGGGGAAATACTTAATTCAGCATCTATGGAGAGAGAAAAAGAAATCGATTTTCCAATGTGAAATTAAGTGAACGGGTTAAAAACTGAGTCGCCCTTTAATTCGGGTTTCTCCTCCCAATAGGAACTCGATTTCCCTCCACAGATGCTGCCCGACTGTTGAGTATGTCTAGCATTTCTATTTTGTCATACAAAACAACCACACCTGTCTAAAACCATCTAAGCTAACCTGCGCCAAGATTCTCAGATGGAGCACAGACCAGGGGCGTCATTCTCCGACCCCCCGCCGGGTCGGAGAATGGCCGTTGGCCGCCGTGAATCCCCGCCCCCGCCGAAGTCTCCGAAGGGAGAAAAGTCGGCGGGGCGTTAATGGCGCCGCTGCCGCGGAGAATGTCACGGGTCTGCGCAAGGCAGCCGATTTTCGGCCTGCCGATATTCTCCCTTCCGGATGGGGCCGAAGTCCCGTCGACGTGATGACCGTTCACGTCGACGTGAATCAAACCTCCTTTTCATCGGCGTGACCCGGTGCTCCAGGCTCACGCCGACCAGCGAGGAGGTGAGTGACGGCTGGGGGGTTGGCTCTGGCAGGAAATGGCGTGGCCGCAGACTGATTGCGTGAGGAGAGGTGTGTCTCGGCTTGTGTGTGTGTGCGGCGGGGGGGGGTGGTTAGAGTAGGCTGGGCTCCGGGGGAGTGCCGGGAGGGGGTCCGTGCCGGGGTGGAGGTTGGGGGGGGGGGGGGGGGGTCCGTGCCGTGGTGGAGGTTGGGGGTTGGGGAGGGGGTCCGTGCCGGGGTGGAGGTTGGGGAGGGGGTCCGTGCCGGGGTGGAGGTTAGGGGTTGGGGGGGGGTCCGTGCTGGGGTGGAGGTTGGGGGGGGGGTCCGTGCCGGGGTGGAGGTTGGGGGGGTCCGTGCCGGGTGGAGGTTGGGGGTTGGGGGGGGTCCGTGCTGGGGTGGAGGTTGGGGGGGGGGGGGGTCGGTGCCGGGGTGGAGGTTGGGGGAGGGGGTCCGTGCCGGGGTGGAGGTTGGGGGTTGGGGGGTCCATGCTGGGGTCCATGCTGGGGCGGAGGTTGGGGGGGGGGCTCCGTGCCGGGGTGGGAGGTTGGGGGGGGGTCCATGCCGGGGTGGAGGTTGGGGGGGGGGGGTCCGTGCCGGGGTGGAGGTTGGGGGTTGGGGAGGGGGTCCGTGCCGGGGTGGAGGTTGGGGGGGGGGTGTCCGTGCCGGGGTGGGTGATGGGAGGGCAAATGAGTTGGTCCACCTGGCCAGGTGGCCAGCCTCCAACAGTTGGACCCATGCGGTCCATGCCACCTGGCTGGGGGGAGGAGGGGATATGGGCAATGATGACATGTCGTCGTTCCCTCCCCCCCCCCCCCACCAGGCCGTCATGTTTTCAGACCATCCAGCGATGTTGGCCGCCGTGGTGGCAGCCGCTCATGTCTATGTTGCCCTGGATGAGGAGGAGGAGGAGGAGCGTGCCAGAGAGGCGGCGCATGCTGCCGCAGGCTGCCGCAGAGGGGCAGGCGGCAGCCGCCCAGGCTGGAGGGACACCTGACCGACAGGACGAGGAGGGGGAGGAGGACGTCGCGGCCCCACGGCAACGGAGGCACCCGAGGGCGCCCCGTGTGTACCGGCCCCGGCAGTCATACCAGGACCTCACGGACCGGGAATGCAGGAGGAGACTCCGGATGAGCCGGGAAACCGTGGCACACATCTGCCACCTGCTGGCACACCTGTCACTGGCGGGGGACACCCTCTCCCCGTGTCCGTCAAGGTTACGGTGGCCCTGAACTTTTATGCAACGGGGTCATTCCAGGCACCGAATGGGGACCTGCCCGGCATATCGCAGACATCGGTGCATCCGGGCAGTGACAGATGCCCTTTATGCCATGGCGCACCGCTACATCCGCTTCCCCGTGGACCGGGCCAGCCAAGATGCCCGGGCCGTGGGCTTCTCTGCCGTTGCCGGGTTCCCCATGGTCCAGGGCACGATCGATGGGATGCACGTCGCCGTGCGGCCACCTGCAGAGAACAGGGCCGTGTTCACTAATAGGAAGGGGACCTATTCAATGAACGTACAGGTGGTCTGCGACCACCGCATGATGATCCTGCACGTCTGCGCCCGTCACCCAGGCAGTGTACACGACTCATTCGTGTTGTCGCGGTCATCCATCCCCGGCATGTACGAGGGACGCCATCCCCGGCTGAGGGGCTGGTTGCTGGGCGACAGGGGCTACCCATTGCGATCGTGGCTGATGACGCCTATACGGAGGCCACGCAATGAGGCGGAGAACCGCTACAATGATGCCCATGTAGCGACAAGGGGAGTGATCGAGAGGTGCTTTGGCGTGCTGAAGATGCGTTTCAGGTGCCTGGACCTCTCTGGGGGCGCCCTCCAGTATCGGTCAGATAGGGTCGGCCGCATCATTGTGGTGTGCTGCGTCCTGCACAACATAGCCCAGCAGAGGGGCGATGTGCCGCAGGCAGAGGAGGGCGGAATGGAGGAGCAGCAGGAAGAGGCCCAGTCCTCCCCAGATGAGGGGGATGGGGGCAATGGTCAGGGCAGACGGGGTAGACACAGACGGGTGGCTGTCCACCGTTACCGGCTGGCCCAGCGGGCACGGGACAGACTGATAGACGCCCGCTTCACTGACTAGATGGGCGTGGGAATCGGGTAGTATGGCCACAGACCGCACACCATGACAACAGCCGACCACCCACACCCCCCACCCAGCACTCTCACCCCCCTCCCCAACCCCACACACCCCACCCGCATGCACACCACCCCCCCACCCCCAATTGCCGATCCACCGGCGGCACAACAGGCCGGGCTCACCCAGTTGCTGGTGGACGCGTGTCTATCGCAGGCCATGGAGAATGATGACAACCCGCCTCCGATGAGCTCCTGGCTCTACATCGTTGGACTATGTCTGACCCATGGCCACAGTACCACTATCCACCCGGACCATCCCTGCATGCGGCTGTGACACTGCAGCGCACGGTCCCGTCCTCTGCCCGGGGGATGTTGATGGCGGCCCAGGGGGAAGGGGGCAGACTCACCTGGGGCTGAGGTAAGACCACCCCTCACACACACACTTGCGCTCAACGTACATGACACCCCCGCACACTTTGGACAGAGCACAAAGGCAGCTTCGGTAGGTGTAACATTGACTTTAATAACCAAAGGAGTTCATGCACGTGCCCTAGCGCCTAAAACTCATCTGTGCCCTGCACCCGTGCCAACTTACTCAGTGTCTAATTGTTTGGCCTTACGGGCCCTTTGACTACGTCTACGTGGTTCCCCAGACGGTACAGCAGAACTGGAGGTGGACTCCTGTGATTCCTGCCCTCTGACACGGGATCCCTTTGGCGGCCGTTTCCTGGGGGCGTCCTGGCCTAGATGGGCCAGGCTGCGGCCCGGGCGACTGGGATGGCGAGCTGCCAGCCTGTCCTGCCCGTTGCCCACCCGATGCACCTGGGACGGAAGGGGGGGGAGTCCGAGGTGTCGCGGTGTACCGGGACCTCCCCTACAGAGGGAGCCGGGACGGACCACACCACCTCTTCCTCCCTCGGGGTGCCCGATGGCCCCCAGGCCTCTACATGGGTGGGGGATGCGAACGGACTGGCCATCCGACGCGCCCCCGACATCTGGCGCTGCCAGTCCTGGAGGCCCGTGCTGGTATCGACAGGGGTCTGCAGGTTTGCAGCCATGGAGCCCAGGGGGTTGTCGAACCCTGACTGCGACAGTGCGACGCCAGCTCGCACATGGCCACTGGCGCCGATGCCCTCAGCGATGGCCTGCTGAGGCTGGGCCATGGCCTGCTGAGGCTGGGCCATGGCCTGCTGAGGCTGGGCCATGGCCTGCTGAGGCTGGGCCATGGCCTGCTGAGGCTGGGCCATGGCCTGCTGAGACTGGGCCATGGCCTGCTGAGACTGGGCTATGGCGTGCTGAGACTGGGCTATGGCGTTGAGCGCCTCTGCCATCTGGCGCTGGCACTGGCTCATGGCCTCCTGTGAGAGGGCAGCCATTTCCTGGGCCACAGACGCCGCCTGCACGGAAGGCCCCAGGCCTCGCAAACCGTTCCCCATGTCTGACACCGTCGCACCCATTGCCTCCACCGCGGACGCCACCCGTGCGGTTGTCAGCCTGGGTGGCACGCATGACCGGGACCACTCCCAGCTCCTGGACGCGGGTGGACTCCTCCACCTGCGACCGCAGCCGCCGCAAGCCACCCGTCACCCTATTCGCTCGTCTCCGTGTCAGTGGTTGCATCGGATCTATGTGTGGGTGTGGTAACTGCAGGAACCCGGGATCCATCTGGGCGGCAGATGTTCGCTTGGCCTGGGCTGCCCTCCGACCGCCCGGTCCCTCTGCTGCTCCTACCTCCACCTGCTGTACCGGGACGGCTGTGTTGTGCGCACCAGTGAGTGTACCAGACGCCTCATCACTAAAGTGCCCAACCGTGGTGAGTGTTTCTGCGATGGCTGGCCGTCGCTCAGCCCTGAGGTTCGAGTC